>NW_021680379.1:916763-916961 GCF_001412515.2 Diachasma alloeum | reverse complement strand
TCTATACATGAGGGGCTAATTGATCGGATCTGTTCACCCGGCTAAAAAATTCGATTTTGGCGAAAGTCGACCTTCCCCGGGAAAAACCGAAAATCTGACCCTTTGAAAATTTGCAAAAAAAAACTTTTTCAGTTTGCAGTTTTTCCACACATTTTTGGGAGTTCTGAATAGCCCGTCGCTTAAATAATTGGAATCAAC
>NW_021680379.1:915774-916568 GCF_001412515.2 Diachasma alloeum | reverse complement strand
ATTTTGGCGAAAGTCGACTTTCCCTCTGGAAAAACAGAAAATCTGACTCTTTGGCTCGGGGTGAAAAAAAAAATTTTATTTCAACTTTTGTCGCGGGTTCGGGGGTTTCATTGGCATCAGAATTGTTAGAAAATACAGAATCAACTTTCACTTGGCGAAAAAATTCAATTTTGGCGAAAATCGACTTTCACCCTTGACCCACGTGAAAATGAAAAATTTTTTTTCCCCTTTTCTGTCACCTCCGAGGGTTTCATTGGCATCAGGGGGTCAATAAATACAGAATCAACGTTCACTATTTTTTATTTAAACACCGCCTGCAAACGGGGAGATGAGGGTGGCTAAAATATATTCTGCAACCCTGTCTCCTCGTTGGCTGCAAATTTCAACCCTCCGCATACATGTCTTCCCCTTCACTCGCTCGTAAAATTACGCGTTCTCGGTAGCATCGAGGAGGACTTCTCAGGACCGAAAAGAACTGAGGATTCGAAAGATCTCTGGAAAAGTACGTCGCAGAACTGATTAGGACTTACCAGGTCCATCTAGGTCTGGAGAGATCTTGAAAGACCTGTGTACGTCCAATCAGAACCAAATCCTCGACTCGGGATTCAAGTCGATTCTTTGGCTTGATTCAAGTTGATTCGTCGGCCTGATTCAAGTTGATTCTTTGGCTTGATTGAAGAAAGGGTTTCATCAATGGCGAGAGGTTTTTATACGCAGGAGTGTTAAAAAGAGATTTTTTTAACGAGTGAGGGTTATAAATCCGGGTCTTACGTAAATTTTTGCATAGGAGGAGG
>NW_021680379.1:873166-915737 GCF_001412515.2 Diachasma alloeum | reverse complement strand
GGGGGGGGGGGGGGGGGGGGGGGGGGGGGGGGGGGGGGGGGGGGGGTTGAAGTGGGAGTTCATTGATGGGGAAAAGGAGAGAAAATTTTGCAGGTTGAAGCGATATTTATACCAGATCCTCATTTATTTCACCGGAAAATCTTCGTCCAAAGTGGTCATGCGACTAAATGGAAATAATAATTCTACTCCCACTCTTTCACAAAAGGTCCAATACTGAATTTTTATTGATTGACGTTCAGATGGGAGAATGTGTAAAATTTGAAATTTCGTGATTGCTTCCCGTAAATCGACTTTAATGTCACCCTCATAAAAAAGGCTCTTAAACACTATGAAATTTAGATTTTTTTTCTAACAGTTTACCTCTCCGACTTGGACTAAGTGTTGATTTGACTATAATCAAGCCAAAGAATAATTTTGTATCAAGCCAAAAAATTGACTTGAATCGTGGCGAAAAATCAACTCAAACAAATCGCTATCTATTCCCTGCAACATCACTCAGTTTTTCAGCTTAATTCACACCGATTTTTGGACTTGATTCAAGCTGATTTCGGTTTCAGATGTTTCTTCCTGAAATAAATCACTTTTCGGCTCATATCGAATCCGGAATCCGGATTGTTGTAGTCCGAGTCACTCGGCTTGAGTCAAGTCGAAAATCGTCTAGAATCAAGCTGACGTCGACTTGAATCAGTACTTTCTTTTTGGGTGTAGATTCTTCCTTTGAAAAAACGGAAATTTTCTGAAATGTTCGAAATACCTCGTGAATACATTATGCATATACCGACTGCAACTTGACCTATTCATCGATTATGCATTCATGCTCATGAATGATTGTTTTACGCAATTCATTATTACGGAAAAATTAGGAGAAATGGCGTGTTGCACTGACTTTAAAAGGGAACGAGTTATGAGTCAGAACAAATAAAACGAAACGGATCGATAACTGGAAAACATTAGAGAGGAATTTCCTCTTTTTTTCTGATTTTCCAGGTGCAGAGTTCCCGTAAATTGATGCAGTAATTCTTCGTCTTGAGCGATTATTTTTTCAGGTGCAACTCGTTGAACTCGTTCAATCTAAGTCCGTGACTCAACTGTTGACGTATCACTCCGTATTTTTCTGCACTGACACGATAATTCAATTGCAAGGTTCTTAACAAGGTTGTTAACAAGGTTCATCACTGATTAATGAATAATATAGTTGAATCTGAACGAATCAACAGTCATCATTAGGAGGCAAAAATTTCTATACTGAATTACGTAATTTAAGAAGAATGCACCACTATACTTAATAAGTCATTAGATAGTGCAATGAAAAGTTCATTGATTATCAATACATAATGACTTTTCATTGCCCGTTACTCTGTTAAATAGGTCCCGCTCCAAATGTATCAGGAAATCAATATGATCAATGAAAAAACATTAAATATAATTTATCTATCATTTGTAAATGAAACCTCTTATTAGTGGAGAAACCGGTATGAAGAAAGGCGGTTCACGCCTGTGAGCTGCAGTCGTCTCGCTTCATCGGTTCGTCTGTCTCAACCCCTAATAACTCTCCAACACTCACTGATCGGCAGATAACCTAATGATTGGTTCTAATCTCAATCGTATTACGTCATGAGAGATGGAATTATATATGATGGCAACTAAGTACATCATATATTAAATGCAGTTGATTTTTTTCTTATCATTTCACGGTCGCGGTCATAACTAAACCCGAGTGGAAATTCCGGTCAGATCTTGATCAAGTTTGGATCAGGTCAGGCCTGATCACTGATCAGGTATTGATCAAGTTGACGGATCCGGTCTTGATCAGGCATGTAACGCCTCTGACCGCTCCGGATTTAATCAGGACGAATGGATCCGAACTTATGATCAAGTCGAATGTATAAAAACCGGATGACCTGTCTGTCAGTATCACTAACAATTCCTTACAAAAACTTGACCAAGTTCTGATCGTGCTTCAGGTGGGCCTGAAGCAATTTCCACTCGGGAATGTCGGACAGTTTTAGGGCCGTTGCATAAAAAAGGTTTGAAAAAGTGGCAATTGTGCTGATGGAAGAGATTTCTAGTAATAGATATGGAAACGTAGAGACACCGAAATTTAACGTAATCACTCAAGAGTAGTTTACATGATGGATAGATTGACAGCCTGGGATTATAGCGGAATGAAAAGTATGCGGTTGTTGATACTTTCTACTTGCTCTTGTTGTAAGTGGAGGAGAGTAATCGATCTTTAGATTTCACAACTGATAAATAACGAATTTTATTCACTAAAATTTTTCCAATCCCGCAATTCGAATGGAAATTAAGAGAAATCATAAAAATTGCTCTTGAGTTTTGACAACTATCGGTTATAACTTTTGACGATTAGTTGTTAAAAATATCAAATCAGCCAGATATCAAATGTGTGCAATTTTTAAGTCATTTTGTAACAACTATCTGTCGAATTTCAATTAGTCTCACAAAAAAAAATTCGAATATAAATAAAAACTATATTCATTTTTGCTTCCGGATGGAAGCTTTGTAATCGTCCGATTTTCACATTCTCTAATTTTCATCGGAAATGATGTAGATGTCTGAAACATAAAAATACGAAATTTGGCGACCATGTCTGAATGTGAATATGTCCACCGCCACCTTTCCGATGGTCAATTTTTAGAAAATTGAGTAATTAAGTGGCTAAAATAATTTTTAACAAATTGAAATTGTGTCAGATGATAGGTCTTAATGAGAACTAACTCTGTGCATAATTTCAGCCCGATCGGTCAAGTAGTTTTTGAGATAAAGCGATTCGTTTTTAAATCATTTTTCACGAACATCTTTAAAATTATTGGACCGATTTAGATTTATTTTTTCTTCAAAATATTCGTCTCGATANGGCGACCACGTCTGTATGTGAATATGCCCACCGCCATCTTCCCGATGATCAATTTTTAGAAAATTGAGCAATTAAGTGGCTAAAATAATTCAAGAAAATTTGAAAACTTGGCAGATTATAGGTCTTAATGAGGACTAACGCTGTGCACAATTTCAGCCCGATCGGTCAAGTAGTTTTTGAGATAAAGCGATTCGTGTTTAAATCGTTTTTCACGAATATTTTTAAATTTATTGGACCGATGTAGATTTTTTTTTCAAAGTATTCGTCTCGATGTCTACCTAGATCAACAAAAACATATATACCCGTCCATACAAAGTTTTTGAGATATTTCCCCTTTTCTATTTTTTCATTAAAATCCTTGTACGCGCGCTAACGTGTGCAAAAATCTAGATATCAACTCAAAATTTGGACAGAATCTTTCTCCTGTGATAACATAGGTTCGTATTGAAGATGGCCTCAATTGTTCGGTGCACAACCGATTTTTTTTAGATTTGAATGGGGGAATTTCCTCAAATTATTGGTAATTGGGGAAAAATGGTAAAATCACAGTTTATGGAGACCCAAAATCTGGGGTCTGACAATCTGTCCCTTTTTTGCTGTTCAAGGGTTGAGTTTATCCTTTTTATTACGGTCTCACCATAAATCTTAGGAATTTTGAGAAAGTCGGAAGGAAGTAAAATGTTTTCCCCACACGTGCCAAACAGATGACCACCCGTCCAGGCACACCAAAAATTATTCTCTATATAAAAAAAAAGGTATCCCATAATTTCGGAAAATCCCCAAAACTCTCTCAACTGTAGTTTTATACACGCCTTCCCACTTTCTTCTGACCAATAGTTTTAAAGCGAGAAAATAAGATTAGCCAATAAGAAACATCCATCCCTCCCATTTTCGAATTCAGAACTTGGAATTTTCCCTCAAATCTGATCAGTAACCATCGCGACGTCGTTCAGTGAAGACTCGACTCTCACTGAACCTCTCTATATATCTGGACCTGTCTTCAATTAATTTCGCGTAGTTTTAAATATTATCGTGTATTCAATTTGTGTATCTTTGAACAATAATTTTCGTGTAATTAAATTTAAGGTGTTTAGTGAACCTGTGTTATTATTCAAAAACATCCTCAACTCTATTTTTATCCACATTACACTGAGTCGGTTTACGTTCCCGTATCAGTTGTTGGATAATTATTGGCGTGCTGCAGTTCCAACATACCTGGGATTTACGACCCCAGGAAAAGGTCCTCTACGAAAATCCAGAGTCAACCGCGTCAATAATATCCAACATCAATCGCGCCAGTAGTTTCGGAGATATTCAACTTTTTTTGAAAATCTATTATGTTGAATATCTTTGAAACTTCGCTACCGATTCCACTTTTTTTTTCTCAAAATATTCGTCTTGATGTCCCCTACCTAGATCAATCAAAACATCTATACCTGTTCATACAAAGTGTTCGAGATATCCCCCTTGTTCTGTTTTCTCATTAAAATCCTTGTATTATGCAAAGTACTAGTACTCGTGTCTGTGACAGAAATGAGGAACGGATCCATTCGGAAGCTTACTACCAATGGAATTGGTAGAAATGAAAAGAAGAAAAAGACTAATAACGCAAAAAGAACCGGTTGCATGCTTTCTGTCGAATAGGCTCGAACCCCTGCTTATTTTACTTTTATATTCTGACCCTAATTTTTCTATCCTAATATTCTGACCCTCTTTTTTTAACCCCAACATTCTGACCCTCATTCCTTTACCTTTACATTAAGGTCCTCAGTTTTTGACTCTAATATTCCGACCATGATTTTTTAACCTCCACTTTTTGACCCTTATATTCTCACACTTAGTGTCTGACTCTTATGTTATACTTGAGAGCGCTTAGTACAACCCGGACTGATACGAAATAATCATCCTCGAATTGAAACACCCGTCCCCCATTCGAGTAGAAAATATACTTGAATCAAGTATATTATATACTCGAATCCAGAAGAATATATTTGAATTAAGTACGCTGTTAGAAAAAAAATGAAATTTTTTCACTGAAAATTCAGTAAAATTTCAGAATTAAGCAGCATAGAAACGAGAATTACTTAATTTATTTAAATTTCCAATCTAATATGAATATTCAGTGCCAAATTACATTAAATTTTCAGTGAAATCTGAAATTTCATGGTTTTTGCTTCCGAACGGAAGCATGGTCGTCGGATTTTGACATTCACTAATTTTGCTTGGAAATTATGTAGAATGGTATGAAATGTGAAGAAATGATGTTTTTAGAAAATGTCTGTAGGGTCTTTTTTAAACTCACGATTGAGGAGGGAGCAGGAGACGTTGAATTGCTGCAAACGTCTTTGCCTTCCATTAAAGAATTCTCCTCTTTAGAGAATGCGAGAGGTCCCGGGAAAAACTCGCGCACACCCGGATAATTCAACTCGTAATGGTCGTTACATCGACGATGGGCGATAGACGACCTTGCGAGTTGCGCATCTTGCGAGGGATAAAAAATGATATTTACAGACAAAGTTCAAGTTATTAATAACATTTAATGATTCAAATCCGTTAGTCCATCCTACAACCGATCGCTTGAAAAAACGAATGATTAATATGTTGTTAGAACATATTCACTATCATGAGAATAAGATTACGAATGTCATATTTATGCGGAAGCTTACAGTGAATACCAATAATTTATGGAGAATTCTTGATGTTGCAAGTCACTTTTTCAAAATCTATTTTTAAATAATTCATTTACTTCATTGTCACAGAAGGCGATAATTATTTGCATTTTTAATGACTTTTTTCCGACTTCGTTGAATAATGTTCATTCCAAGAATGATCTTCACAGTTGGGAAATTAAATAAAATTGGAGGGATATGACGATGTAATACTCTAATTCGAATTTTCTTTTGTTCTCGCTTATACATATAATTATGCTAATTCCTGGATTGACAATTGCTTTTGATTTAAAATTACTGCTTGTACTTGGAATATCTTAATTCATCGTAATTCATAACTCCTCTCATCAAGAGTATATTACGTAACACTTTGACTCAATTTCAGGTATATTTTGCTTTCGAACGGAAATATTGTATTCGTCAAATCCGAAATGTTCAATTTTTCACATCAGGATAACTGATTTTAGCCTTAGGAGTTTGAATATGCTATTTTTAGACCATGTGCTTATGTATGTGTGTATGTGAATTTCAATAATTTATGGAGAATTCTTGATGTTGCAAGTCACTTCTTCAAAATCAACTTTTTAATTAATTCATTTTCTCCGGTGTCACAAGAGGCAATAATTATTTGCATTTTTAATGACTTTTTTCCGACTTTGTTGAATAATATTCACTAATTGGATGATTCTCACATTTGGGGAATTTACTTTTTAAAAACTCCAGTGTGCCGATTTTTGAATTCTCCACTCCGTTCATCAAGCAACGTAATATGATGGCTGTGTATATTTTTTCATGTACTGTAATTTTTTGTTAACAGTCATTGTAAAAAAAGAGAAATTCGTTTCCAACTGTAATACAAAATATGTAGAGGCGGGTGAGGCAAAGTGGAACATGGGGCAAAGTGGAACGGTAGTGAATTTTGGTTTCCAAAAACTATAGGACCTTTTTGTTTTGCTTCTGAATGAAAGCCTTGTAATTGTGATTTTTTTTCGATATCTTAATTTTGGGTGTAAAAATGACTAGGAATGTCATGAAACGTAAACAAATGATAATTTTGAAGAATGCCTGTATATATGTAGGTATAGAACTGTCCCCATAATTCGCAAATGATTAAGGCTAAGATGCTGAGACTCAAATCTGTGCTAAATTTTAGCTCGATTGGTTGGGCGGTTCCTGAAATATAGCGATTCCTTGAAAATCGTTTTTTGCCGAGATCTCATGAACCATTTGACGGATTCGGTTTTTTTTCAAAATACTCGTCATGATGAACTTGATCAGGTTTTTGTAAGGTTCGACTGAGCAGATGATGCCTGATGAGAACCTGACCAAGTTCTGATCCAGCAGATCGGATCCGAAAAACTACATTAAATGGGCGGAAAACAATGAATTTTAGCATTTGCTAAAAAGAGGGGAAAAAAAATGAAAACTAAAGAAAAACATTTTCTCATGATCTCATAAATATAAAGCAAAACGGATACTTGGGTTTGTTCGTTGGAGTATAGCTAACGTTTCAAAAAAAAAAGTTGAAATCGGATGAACACTGTGGTCCAAGGAGCATTTTTAAGCTAATAACGTAAAAAATGACGTTTTTGGTGAATATACGGGGCAAAACGGTTCGGGTCCGAAATTTTTCTCACTTTTTTATATATCCCTTCATATATCAAAAGTCATCCAATGGCTCTTAAGGCCGAGCCGAGACTTTCAAATTTCACCGCGGTCTCCCCGTAATGAATTTAATTTAATTAATCAATTTAATTAACAGCCAGCCCTTCTCAAATGTACAGAAGGGAGGGATGATGATGCCGTAAATGCATATTAGAGGAGTATCAAACTTACACGCAAATGATCTTGAGAAAAAAAATCACCAAATGTCTATTTATTTATTAGAGTTATTGTTATTATCATTATTATTATTCGCAATGTGACTTGTCGAAGTCGAACATACGATTTCAATTCCAGAATAGGTTCTCAGGGCCCGTTTTTCGCGACGGATATGGTTGAAACCAGGGATGCTACCATGGGGCCAGGTCTGGGTGCGGATTTTAGCCCAGCGTTAGTGGTCAGTCATTGGCCAGGCACAATTAATCATTGCTTAATCACATGAATACGATATGAGTGATTGAAATACAAATAATTCAATATTACTCCTGCGCATTCGTATGAAGTTCGAGGAGAAAAAAAAATCAATAGCGGCATGCGACTGGCACGGATCTGGCTGCCACACTATTGACGATAATTATCAATAATGACAAAAACAAAATAATCTATTGTTTTAGGATAATTTTTACTATTAATTGTGCTCTGACTACTCAAACCCTAACGCAACCATCGCTAAAAAAACGATTTTTTTGTTTTGTTTTAATAATGATTCTTCTTTTCTTCGTGATAATTAACGAATACAATGTGATTTCAATGCTTACGATCAGACCTTGACTGTTATCGTTTCACATTTAAATCCACCGCTACACGAATGTTTTCTCAATCTCCAGATAAACAGTCCTCAATGATTCTGCCAGTGACTTTTCGTCTACATCAAGAACGTTTTTAATCTGGTAAGCAACTGCTGATGTGCTCAAAAAAGTACTTGCTATCACTAGCACCTGTGGTAAATATTCCTTTTTTGAATTTTCAGCAACTTTCTCACATGCACATCAGGGGTTTTCGAACGAATCGCCCACAAACGAAGATCATTAATAATTTCATCATCATGAACTTCCGTGTAGAAATTCAAGCAAGGATACAGCTGAACCTCCGCTGAGCGGAGAGATTTCTACACGGGCTTCCATTATTGTTAATTATCAGATACCCTTCACTTACTTCATAACCTCACCGCTGGCTGGAGCTTATATTAGTGATCGAGCTCCGGCGTGCTAATGTTCGGCCCGAGACTGGGGTCGATCTATCAACCAAGGATCGGTCACCCGCCCCTCACGTATGAAGAAGTTCAATAGAAAAACTTAGCGAATTGGCTAGAAAATTCTGTTGGAATTCTCTAGAAATTCGATTGAAATTCTAGGGAATTCTCGTCAAAATTCTATTTCTTTTTCGCGCTGATTCTATGTAATATTTGACAGGAAAAAGCATGGATATTCTCTTGTAATTTCTTCTATAAGAATATTTGGGCATAAATTTTCCAAGTTTTGTTTACTCGGATCCTGTAATGCAAAACAAAATAAAATACTGCGAAAAAAACTTAGAAAATCTGGGCCCAATAATTTTAATAGAAAAAATTCAAACAGGAAAATCGAAATCTACTGACTTTTTCCTACCAAATATCTAATAGAATCTGGACAAAAAACAAATATAATTTTAACCAAAATTCCCTAGAATTTTAATAGAATCCCCACAGAATTTCTAGAAAATTCCAATAGAAATTTCTAGCGAATTTGCTTAGGTTTTCTATTGAATTTTTTCATACGTGCGCTCCCCCGAAACTGAAGCTCGGGTCCCCAGGGGTGGCCGAACCTCGGGCCAAATTTGGACGCCCAAGGTTGTGCTATACTTGGCCCGTTTTTCCAACACTGATATTTCCTACCTGAGATCCACCAGAGGACAGGCGGCGATTGAACATTTACAAGAACCACTGGAGCTTATCGCAATCAAGTGGAACCTAATATAGAGACCAACGAGATTTTAAACGCAACCACAATGAAGCTGTGACTGTACGTGCTCAGGTTTTATTAAGATGACAAGGTCGAATTATCAAAGACAGGTGTGCTGGAACGCGAAGGTTTCCGCGGTTTTTCTGCGCCTGAAGCTTGATCTGCCAGAATAGAAGCCGTAAATTTCGCGTTAGGCATTGGCCAGGGGAGCGATTTTGCTCGTTTTATGTCGACATAAAATCATAAATTTCAAACAATCCTAGTTGAGTATTGCGAATCCAACATTGTCATTGGTTGAAATTTACGATTTTATGTCGACATAAAACGAGCAAAATCGCTCCCCAGATCTTTCGTAGGGGTGGCGTGGTCGATCGCGTGCTGGAGAAATAATGCAGACTAAGGGCGATTCTTGTATGGGAGCTCGATTAATGGATGTCAAGAAATTCTGATGGTTGCGAAAATATAATTGAGCATTTTATACTGAACGCTCTGTCGATTTTAAAACGTGAAATAAAATACTATTTCGCGTTAAGAATACTTCAAAGAATTTAAAAATGAAAAATAGATGAATATTACAATGTCTATTGAAAAAACGCACAGCAAAATTGCATAACTGTCTCTAGAAATCGACAAAGAGGCAAATAGAATTTCAATAGAGTTCCAATGAGAAGCGAATAATCGAGGTTCCTTATTGATTTTTGCTTCCGAATGGAAGCTTTGTACCGACCAATGGTCGCGGTGGCTAAATCGTTAGTTCGGCTTGGCCACTAGGAGGTCGTGGGTTCGAATCCCAGTCCGATCGGGTTTGCCGACGTTTGCAATACAGCTACTCATCGGGCCGATGTCGGCGCGCCGATCATCGGGGCCCCGATGTATAGGCCGATACACAGCCGATGATCGGCGCACCGAGCCGATTTTGCTATTGAGTAACAACTCATTAATGTAGTTGTAAAATATAATTACAGTTAACGGATAATTTATTTTTAAAAAATATGAAAATTTTAACAGAAAATGAAAATTTATCAACGATGCATTCTTTAATTGATTTCTAATTTATTAATTTATAATATGTATTGGGTATAAATTTGAATCCTTTCGCGTACGTGAGCACTTCCGAAAACTGCCGGTACTTGGTTGAGTGAGAACCACCACCACCACTACCACCGCCGGTTCAGTTCTCCATGCTCGAATAACACTGCGCATTTACTGACATTTACTCCAAAACGTTGTTATGACCCAGAAGTGCGATCCAAAGTGAAAATCAGTGAAAAAAAAGGTGAAACAAGGACTATCAATATGCCGTTATCACGGGCATATAGACTGAGAAAGTACCGTGTTTCCAAGCGAAAAATAACAATTACGAATGAAGTTTTCGAGGCAAGAATGGATGTTCATCAACCAAATCTCGAAAATTGATATGCTTCCGGGGACGAAAGTTCGTCTGATAACATGGATATTGGATCTGGTGATAATGCAAGTGGAGGATCCATGAGTTGTGTCAATGGGTTTCGCGATTTATCCGACAATTCACAAATTAACATGAGCACCTGTTCGTCTAGTAGCGATGGGGATAACCTCCCGAGGTTTCAACTCGACCACAGTCAGAGTTATNATCGCAATCAAGTGGAACCTAATATAGAGACCAACGAGATTTTAAACGCAACCACAATGAAGCTGTGACTGTACGTGCTCAGGTTTTATTAAGATGACAAGGTCGAATTATCAAAGACAGGTGTGCTGGAACGCGAAGGTTTCCGCGGTTTTTCTGCGCCTGAAGCTTGATCTGCCAGAATAGAAGCCGTAAATTTCGCGTTAGGCATTGGCCAGGGGAGCGATTTTGCTCGTTTTATGTCGACATAAAATCATAAATTTCAACCAATCCTAGTTGAGTATTGCGAATCCAACACTGTCATTGGTTGAAATTTACGATTTTATGTCGACATAAAACGAGCAAAATCGCTCCCCAGATCTTTCGTAGGGGTGGCGTGGTCGATCGCGTGCTGGAGAAATAATGCAGACTAAGGGCGATTCTTGTATGGGAGCTCGATTAATGGATGTCAAGAAATTCTGATGGTTGCGAAAATATAATTGAGCATTTTATACTGAACGCTCTGTCGATTTTAAAACGTGAAATAAAATACTATTTCGCGTTAAGAATACTTCAAAGAATTTAAAAATGAAAAATAGATGAATATTACAATGTCTATTGAAAAAACGCACAGCAAAATTGCATAACTGTCTCTAGAAATCGACAAAGAGGCAAATAGAATTTCAATAGAGTTCCAATGAGAAGCGAATAATCGAGGTTCCTTATTGATTTTTGCTTCCGAATGGAAGCTTTGTACCGACCAATGGTCGCGGTGGCTAAATCGTTAGTTCGGCTTGGCCACTAGGAGGTCGTGGGTTCGAATCCCAGTCCGATCGGGTTTGCCGACGTTTGCAATACAGCTACTCATCGGGCCGATGTCGGCGCGCCGATCATCGGGGCCCCGATGTATAGGCCGATACACAGCCGATGATCGGCGCACCGAGCCGATTTTGCTATTGAGTAACAACTCATTAATGTAGTTGTAAAATATAATTACAGTTAACGGATAATTTATTTTTAAAAAATATGAAAATTTTAACAGAAAATGAAAATTTATCAACGATGCATTCTTTAATTGATTTCTAATTTATTAATTTATAATATGTATTGGGTATAAATTTGAATCCTTTCGCGTACGTGAGCACTTCCGAAAACTGCCGGTACTTGGTTGAGTGAGAACCACCACCACCACTACCACCGCCGGTTCAGTTCTCCATGCTCGAATAACATTGCGCATTTACTGACATTTACTCCAAAACGTTGTTATGACACAGAAGTGCGATCCAAATTGAAAATCAGTGAAAAAAAAAAGGTGAAACAAGGACTATCAATATGCCGTTATCACGGGCATATAGACTGAGAAAGTACCGTGTTTCCAAGCGAAAAATAACAATTACGAATGAAGTTTTCGAGGCAAGAATGGATGTTCATCAACCAAATCTCGAAAATTGATATGCTTCCGGGGACGAAAGTTCGTCTGATAACATGGATATTGGATCTGGTGATAATGCAAGTGGAGGATCCATGAGTTGTGTCAATGGGTTTCGCGATTTATCCGACAATTCACAAATTAACATGAGCACCTGTTCGTCTAGTAGCGATGGGGATAACCTCCCGAGGTTTCAACTCGACCACAGTCAGAGTTATAAACAAAATGCTCATAAAATTCTTGCCCATTCTAAATTGAGACCAAAATTACGGGATTGGGCATTAAGGAATTTAAGTAAGTTGAATCTAAATGTAGTTTCAGAACTGTTGGTCATTCTGAAAGAAGAAGGGCACAATTTACCAAAGACCTGCCAGGCGTTGATTCAGACACCTCACAAGAGAATTCTACAACTTATGTTGAGTGCTAGTAAAACCAATGGTCAATACCTCTACATTGGTATTGAGACTATTCTGAAAAAAATGATCTTTTCATCTGTCTATGTAGAAGATGGAATTTTACTCCTGGTGCATATTGATGGTATGCAACTGTTTAAAAGCTCCGAAGTGGTAGTCTGGCCTATCACAATCAAAATCTATCACGCACACTATCAAACTTCTCCTGCTGTAGTTGGAATCTACGCTGGGGATTCTAAACCTGGCTCTGTCCACGAATATTTGAAGGATTTTGTTGCTGAGGCCAATTCATTAACCAAATGTGGAGTAATAGTGGATGGCAAGTGGTACTGCTTCAAAATCATGGCTATAACAGCTGACTCGCCTGCCAGGGCGTTTATGAAGTGTTGCAAAGCTCCTGGTACGTATTGTTGTTGCGAGAGATGCCTAACCACAGGCGTCTCGGTTGGCATACGTCGACACCAGCCACGAGTGTACCCAGAGATGAATTGCACCAAGCGTACAAAGCAGTCATTTGAGAGCAGAGATCAGCCGATGCATCATCACCAGGAAAACAGTCCACTCTTGCAAATACTCAATTTCGATCCAGTTAAATACGTGGTCCTTGATGCTGTGCATTTATTTTATTGTTGCATCATGAAAGTACAGTTGGAGAGATGGCTATTGAGAGGAAGTCCCCAGCGTATAAAACTGAGTGGTGTTCGAGCTCACCCGTCCACATTTTGGTGATCTAGAGTATCGAATGGAACAAATTTACCTCCAAGCATATAACTAGTCGGTACATGATAAATGCCGATAGTCGGCAGAACGTCGGCCGATAATGGGCAGAACATTGGCTGATGATCGGTGCCGATAATCGGGGCCGATGATCGCTGCCGATGATCGGCAAATCGGTGCCGATGATCGGCCGATGTTCGGCCGTTTTGACAAACCCTACATGGGCGTCCAGGTATTGTTAATACTAATGCGGCTAATTGGGGTCGGGAGTAGCAGTTACTCAGAGAGTAACCGATGCCCATCCCTGGGGTTGCAAGTCGGCCACAGCCGCAAGGTTAGGTAAAGGGTAGATGGCGAAGTAAGCCAAAGGGTTTAAAACTCCTCAAATAAAAAAATGGAAGCTTTGTAATAGTGATTTTTTTCGATTTTCGGTGGAAATGCCTAGAAATGTTATGAAACGTGAAGAAATGATGTTTTTTAAAAATGTCTGTATGTGTGTAGGTATGTGTGTTCACATTCATGTCCGGTTGTCCAGAACTGTCCCTATAACGCGAGAACGATGAAAGCAAAGATGCTGAAATTCTGGCTGCTAATTGGTACTACTAATAGTCAAATTTGTGCTAAATCTCAGCTCGATCGGCTGAGCGGTTCCTAAGATATAGCCATTCCTCAAAAATCGTTTTTTGCCGATATCTCCTTAACCATGAGACGGGTACCAATTTTTTTTTTCAAAATACTCGTCATGATGACACCTATTCAATTGGATCGAAAAAAGACCATTCCACTCCGAGCAATGTAGATTTATCCTCGTTTTTTCACTGAAATTGCTCGTATGCTTGATAACTTGAAAAATAATTGAGATAGAAACTGGAAACTTGGTATGATTTTAGATCATGTAGATTTATCCTCGTTTTTTCACTGAAATTGCTCGTATGCATGATAACTTGAAAAATAATTGAGATAGAAACTGGAAACTTGGTATGATTTTAGATCTTATGATAACAAAGTTTGGGATTGTAGATGAACGGAATCGGACTATTAGTTTCGGAGATATTCAACTTTGTATGTGAAACTCTTTTGCTCAATATCTCAAAAACTACTGGTCCGATTTCATTTTTTTTTCAAAATGTCCGTCTTGATGGCATCTAGCCAGATCTAACAAAATATGTGTACCATCCCACTGAAAAATTTAGAGATATTTACGTCTTTCCATTTTTTTGGTTGGAATTCACTTTTGCGCATTATGACATGGGCAAAACTCAGGGAAACATTTTGAAACTTTGGCTTGTAGTTACACAGAGAAAAAAAATCATGAAATTGATCAATTCATCATGGTTGAATTTATCCTTCGAAGAATGATAAACTCAACCATCATATCGAATTATTTTTATAGAAAAAATTCTAGAAATGATCCGTATTATTCTTATTTTTATCCATTTTTTTCTTGAATCTGAAAGTCTTCCGATAAATTCCATGTCTCTTTTTACTAGATTCTAGAAACTTCGATACTAAACTTGCATTTTTTTNTTCGATTCTAAACTTGCATTTTTTTAAATATTTTTCTTTCTAAGAAGAATTGTCCACTTTAGGGGATAGTGAATCTGCACATTTCAGATGATTCTGAATCATCTGAGCCCAACTTTTGAGGACAATTTTTTTTTATTTTTTAAAGGGAATTTGGAAATTTGAAATTGGGCCAAAAAGTGAAAAAAATGTTTTTTTAGAGGATAATAAATCTGCACGTTTCAGATGATGCTGAATCGTCTGAGCCCAACCTTTTAGGACAATTTTTTTCCATTTTTTCAAAGGTTCAATTCAAAATTTCCAAAATGCCTTTGAAAATGTGCTAATGAGGGGAACTTAATCCTCTAATTCGCCAGATTCTAGAATATTTTTGCCTTGAAACCATCATTTTTTGGTTGATTAATTTCATTTATTTATTTTCTAAAAAATTTTTTTGTTCTAGATTTTAGCCGGATACAAGTTCTAAACGGCAAATTCTAGAATCTAGAAAAAAAAATCTTGAATTTACATTTTTTTTCTCTGTGTAGGATTGTCACTCACGAAAATGATAGATATTTCTAGGAAAGTCAAGGAGTGTCCAGGAAAATTGAGGGAATTGATGGTAATCCTTATGTGTTCATTTTTAAAAAAGATAGATTGAGATCCATTCGGAAGCCTACTACCAATGAAATTAGTAGAAATGAAAGTAGGAAGAAAAAAAAATACGTAGCAGTAATATGTAATCTCTCAAATGGTTTCTGTCGCGCTGTTTGTTTTCATATCCAACCGATTTCATCATATACGGAAATAGAACACTTCTTACTTTTAGATGTACTACGTATATTTCGCATGCATTGCAATATGGAAATAGTATATTTCGTTCTGAGTGGGTATAACGACAAATAATGATCGAACAATAGCCTTCAATCACTAAAACAAACAACCTTGAGACAAGAAAACACCGATTTCTCAGAATCATGATCTCGTTCATTTCATACCCACACGATCAAGGATTCAAGCAAATGACGTATATAAATACGGAGGTCACAATGAATTCGCAAAGTAGTCTTCTTTGAATGGCAATCGCGTGCAAAACCATCGACAAAACTAGTTTTCAAGGGGTCGTTGGCACCTGACGTCAGATTGGTTCTCCCAGAATCTTCGGAGATTGAACACCGTCACGTAGTCTATCTCCTCGTGTCACCGGACCTTGAGATTTACATATTCAATTTCGAATCATCTGATGACCTCCGGGAATTTTCGATAAATTAATGCCTTGCTCACTCAATCGAAATTTTAACACACAAGGAAAGAAATCCTGTTAAACAAGTACCACCCATTAAAAAATCACATAATTTCGTTAGATCATAGCTTACGAAGCTTCCAATAAAAATGTAAAACCGTGCATGCAAAGGCGAACTATATAATTTCCTCACATCTCACTGACTGATGTACTTCCTACAATGAGATTTGATCTCTTGTCCATTAGAATTTTCAAGTTTTTTTGCTCAAATTGCATATCAACCGTTAAACCCATTCTTCTAATCATAACATTACGCAAACCCGGAAAAATGCAATCACTCTGTTAAAATAATGTTGCACAATTGAATGAAAGTATGAGGTGAAAGATTCGAACTATTGGGGAACAGTGTCTAGAGTAAATGTATAAATGCATACAACTTTTTACAGGGTTTGGCCTTTCATGCTCTAGTAATATTGTGAAGAATCGAAATCTGTTACGTCAGTTTCTCTTTATCTGTTTGCAGAGGCTGTTGTGTTACCAATCGACATAAACCGCAGACCATTCAATAATCCACTAATGAATTACGGTGGAGGTATGCAACAAATTGCAGTAAAATTCAATTTGTATGGGACTCATAACTATCTTCATTGCCTTGTATAGTACCTCATAAACTAGAACATTTTATGGTGAATGATGGCATAATACAAATTAGAGTTTTGTAACATTATTTAGGGGGAATGGAAATATAAAACTATATATTTTCACTCGTAACTCAAAGTTGGTGATTGGTGAAGCACCATCAAAATTTTCGAAACGAAGGAAAGGAAGTTGAGCTCTCTCTACAAACACAAAGATTTTATCTTGTTGACATTTTACCGATTCGATTACTTTCTTCCAATTGAACTTTCTGGTCAACAATGGATATCGCTGACTCTGATTACATGCCGGAAGTCATTGGCTAAAAATTGACATTCCTTGGGAGAAAAATGGAGAAATGGTTAATCATTAAGAAAGATGAAATTAGTCTTTCAAAATGGATTTCGAAGTTACTGAATATTCAGTCGCATGTTATGAAATCGCCGCCTAGCCGATACTCTTCCGATAGTCTCACGAGTTTTTTTGTCGGGAATTTCAAGGATAGGAAGAAGAGTTTACTAGGTTTTCACTTGAATTTTTTATTGAAGAATAAGGCACGTTTGAATCCTATTCTATCGTAAAAAGGAGAAAGGAAATCGATCTCGAAATATCTCGAAAATCTCGAATAAGCGTAAGCGTAAGACTGAAACCGAAGCGCCACGACGTGAGGAGATGAGAAGGCGCGGGCGCAGCACGCGCGGCCGATCTCGTTCTGATAAAAACGGAATTCTCTGGAAATAATTTTTTTTGTTAAAATTTTTCATGGATTTCTATTATGTTTATCTCTCATAATATCTCTCTATATTATAAAAATCTGAGTCGACTTCTGGTGATAAAAATCTGGTACTCAAAATTAAGACCCCAAAATTAAGGCTCACAAGGGTCAAAATAAGGGTCATGAGGGTCGAAATAAGGGTCACGAGGGTCAGAATGAGGATCACAAGGGCCAACTAAGGGCCGCGAGGGTCAGAATAAGGGTCACAAAGGTCAGATTTTGAGTCCAAACAAGTGTCACAAGGGTCAGATTACAGATGTGTCAGATTAAAGGTCATAAGATTCCAAATAAGGATCATGGAGGGTCATGGGGACTATATGCGGGTCATGTGGAGGTTACATGTGGATCTTATGGGGGTTGACGAGCGGAGCGAGAAGGGGGCGTAGTCTCTTAGTTTTATAATAAATTTTAGAGGGTCTTTCAAATCGTTATTTAAATGAGATGGGATAGAATATCTCAATCCAACATTTTGGGACTGCCAATATGATACGAGCATTCTTTGTTCTACAAAATGGTGGAAAGTTAGATTCGATTCAATTTCCAAAACTATTCTCAAAACTAAGATTAGTGCAATAGAGTGAAATCGAGCGCTTGATGGAGTCAAGAATTCAAGTCAGGAATTAGAGATTAAAAAAACGGAATAGAATGGAATGGTGGGGCAAAGTAAAACAACGGTGTTTTTTGCACAGTTTTTCTATTTTTATTGTCGTGCTGTGGTTGTGAATAGTCCTTCATTCTGGCTAGACAACCACCTGGTCAAAATCCAAAAAAAAGAGATCATTATCCCCGGTTCAACCCACTGTTTCACTTTGCTCCACTCGCCCCTGTTTGAAAAAATGTGCAAAAATGGTAGGGAATTTTTCAACAGAATCGTTGAAAAACTAATAGAATTGTCAATAGAATTTCATTGAAATTCCGCTAGAATTTTTTTACGGATGTACTCGGTTTTTATGTTTTTTTTTGCACGTGTAATCCCACAATAATCTGAAGTGATGCTAGTATAAATTGATTTATGGGCTATACGAGAGTTTTTCCTCTAACAATCATCCTGCCCACAATTTCCAAATGAAAAGTCTCTGTGGAAATTCAACAAAAACCATTTGCGTATGACGAGTCTGATGCGAATAATTCACGATGAACCCTGATATAAGTTGATTTCAACAAAACAAATCTCTGTTCATTCAACTACTTGAACAAATTCCTATTTCTACGTTTAATATCTGCAATTTTAATGCAAGAAGTTCTTTCAACTCAATTCCTTCTTTGCGATTATTATTTGAACATTTCCTATGCCTCGTATGCTCTCAACTTAAGGATATCCAAGTACTTCGTTCAAATTGGCCACTTTTTTTCAAGCAAAATTTCAGTTTTGTCGAAAATCTTGCCGTCCCCATACGTTTTCGGACTTTTCATTATTGAATATAATTTTTTTCTTCTCGTATACCCTTTCGGGTCTTTACGATTTGTTCCCGTCCCACCCACCAACCCCCTGTACCGCATTCGCCGAAGGACAAGGGAAAACCTCATTTGAGGGAAAAACCTGCCCAAGTACAGTCGTCTCTTGTGAGACTCCCGCTCGACAATGAAACCGTGAGATTTTAGAGTGTCACAAATTTTTGCCCCCCCAGCCGGGAATCGAACCGGGGTCTCCCGCATGCCAATCCCACACTCTAACCACAAAGCCACCGCCGTCGGTATAATTGAATATATTTTTTCGGGAATTTCTTCAATGAATATTGTGAACAATATTCTATTCAATTTTACACTTGACTCTCGTTGGTCTAACCTCTAATGATCATACGGCAACACTGCACATGTGTTGTATATAACCTCGTAAATTCGGTCCGAGTAGTCACTTGAGCGGACTGTTGCCAGACGTTAGGAACACACGGATTCAAACCACCCAATATGGCCGTCGTACCAATCAAGAAGCTTTTAATTTGATTGTTTGCAATTATCTGTCCAGAAACATATGTTTTTTAATGTCGCAAAAAAAACTAGAGAGTGTAACGAACAAAGTCATATACGGTTATGTGTACGAGAAAAGGCTTTAAGACTATGAACTATTGGATTGAAGGTGGGAGTATACAGCTCTTATGGACGCAATGTGTTAAATTTCATTCTTTCAAAAATCGTTTTCTCGAAAATATGTTCGGAAACTAAAGTTTATACTGCGCCTAAAAAATACTCTTGGTCTAGTCTATAAACTCTGAAGGGGATTTCCCCCAGAAAAAATTGCGTGAACTACTTGGATATCCTTAATGAAATTCAGAGGCCTTCTATGAGAGCATAATTATGTTAGCATAACTGGTCTCATGAAATCTACTTACAAGTGTCTGAAAATATTGAACCAGGAACTCGGATATTTTTATCAGCATGACCACATGTTACTTATAAGCAGATCCGTGCCAATTTAGCCAAAAAAGTCGATGCTGGGGATTTTCGCCTCAATTTTTTTCTGAAAAGATGGCGATTAGACAAAAGTTCTGAAATAAGAACAATAAAAAAATATGCATAATTGAGGGAGTTATGATTTTTAAAAAATTGCTAGTTTTTGTAAAAAAAAATATTTCCCAAATTGGCCCCAATATCGCCGCGGGGTTTCAAGCTATCAAATCGTTCTTTGAAACACTTAAAGAATATGAAAAACTCGTCAAAATAAGACGCCATACATAACATTATCTTCAGTTTGATGGGGTTTATACGATTTTTTAAATCGTTAATTACTCAAAAAGCTAATTTTTTAAAAATCTGAAATTTTCACGAAAAATTGTCAATAAAATGTCGAGAATTTTGGGGCCAATTAGAGTTTGTCCTTTGTTGTAGTTCGACAGTTATTAATTTTTTCATTAAAAATCGCTATTATTTATGCAATTATCCCCCAAATGCGTGAATATTCAGTAATAATATCCCAAGGCCTTCAAAATTATCGGGTATTTCCCGATAGCTTCGTTGCAAACCAATGAGGGTGTCAAGTTTTGCAGAAAAATTTTTTAAGCTGCAAAACTTGGCACGATTGTTTGCAAGGGAGCTCGAGGGAAATGCCCGAGTAATTTTGAAGCTAGAGGGCATATTTTTGACGTAGATACTTCTACGGTTCCAATATGGGGGGTCATTTTTGGGAAATGCTCCTTATGTGCAGCGCCATCTATCGGAATTCTAGAAAATTCTAGACATTTCGAGGTAATTCAGAGAGTTTCGAGGGAATTCAAGGAGTTTCTATAAAATTCGAGAGAAGGAGTTTCCAGAAAATTTAAGGGAATGCATTAAGTTTCTAGGAACTTCGAGAAAGAAGGAAAGACCATGGACGTATCCACGTACAATTACAGGTACAATTATTTGTGTCGAGTTATTTTTCCGGGAATTAGGGAAGAGTAGAAGAAATTATGTTAATAGAATGACCCGATTTCCGTAGACTGTCAAATACAAGATTCGATCTGAAATGAGCCGAAAAAATGAAGAGTTATTGCGAAATATGCAAACGCTATAGGAGGTAATATCCGAAATAAAACTGTCGGGTAGCCTCAAATATTGCGCTTTAATTGGTTGAAATCCGATTGGGAAAAATAAACTATTGAATAATTAAAAATGAATTAATTCAATTAAATTATGGATTACCAACAAATGAAAGCTCTTTGAAAAAATGATAATTTTTCGCTCAAAAAATCCTACTGAGGATGAATACTAAAAGATTAGTCTAACCTCCACCATTTGTTAATATTTAATTGAAAATTCACTCATTTGCGGGATAATTGCATAAATAGTAACGATTTTCGGTCATTTCAAACACCTGTCCCAGTGAAAAAATAATAACCGCTGAACTACGGCGCAAAACAAACTCTAATTGGCGCCAAAATTCCTTTCATTTTATTAACAATTTTTTATGAAAAATTTTCTTTCAAATTTTTAACAAATTAGCTTTTTCAATAATTAACGATTGAAAAAAAACGCTTTCTCGTATAAACCCTGTCAAACTGAGGATAATGGCGTCTCATTTCGAAGCGTTTTTCATGGTCTTTGAATGTGCCAAAGGGCGACTCGATAGCTTGAAACCAGTGATAGGCATATTCATCAATCATAATGAAAACAGAAAATTTTCACACGGAAAAATTTCGTAGAAAAACCTGTCGAATTCGTCAGAAAATTCTATTGAATTTCTATTACACTTTATTAGTTTTTGGCTGATTCTATTGACATGTTTAATAGAAAACATTCAATAGAAAAAGTCAACAGAATTCGATTTTTCTACATGACTTATTCTTTTCATATATTTTCTATAGAATTTGCTCGACTCATTTTCTAAGTTTTTTTCATTCTATTTTTCTTTTCTTCTCATTAAGAAAATCAAACGAAAAAACTTAAAAAATTTGAGCCGAGGAAATTCTATAGACAATATTTCAATAGAATAAGTTATATAGAAAAATTGAATTCTATTGACTTTTTCTACTGAATATTTTCTATTGAACATTTCAATAGAATCGGCCAAAAACTAATGAAACAGTTTAATAAAAATTCAATAGAATGTTCTAACGAGTTCAATCGGTTTTGCTATTAAATTCTTTCGTCCGTGCAATTAGAAAAAAAAAACATTTTTTTTTACATAAACCAGCCACTTAAAAAAAAATCATAACTCCCTCAATTATCAATATTTTTCAATTTGTCTGTTTTCAACATTATTGTCTAATCGCCATCTTTTCAGAAAAAAATTGAGAGAAAAATCTCCAGCATTGTCTTTTTTGACCTTCTGATTTGGCGTGGATCTGCTCATATTCTGATAATCATTGTGATGTTTATCACATTTTATATAATTCATGTAACGTATTCAATAATCTAGAAAATAACTGTGATGCGTTACGCACTACTCCGCTAAATCATCGCTCAACCTTGTTGATGCTAATCTCAGGATCTTTCTAATCCAACATGTAAACATACAAAAATAAAAATTCACTGTTGGTTTTCGACCAATTTAAACAGGTGGACACGGATTCTCGTGTTTGTTTTCAATTTCACCAGCGTTGCCTTCCATACACATGCAAATATTGTCAAAAATTCCTACGTTATGCGCGACTTTTCTATTGAATCAATAAAGAGAATTATACCAGTGGAAATTATTAACTAAATTGTAAGGAGAGGAATGTCAATAGCCAATTTGTTTTTGAAAATTAAATGATTATCTTCATGTCAACAGTGATGAATTATTCCTCAATAATTATATTTATTTACCTCAAATCCAACAGTTTCACTGTAGTCAGTGAAAATGACAAGAGCACACAAAAGTCCACCTCACGTATCACCACTAATCACATTAACAATTCTTCATCTGTAACTTTCTGTCACTGAATTCCAGAATCCGTTCAACATCAGCTTCTCATAAAACACGAAAAATAAATGTGAGGCATGAAAATTGAAATGATCCGCCCGATTACGCCGCAACCGAATGAGTAGTTATCCCGCCAGGTGAATCACTGGATCCCAGCGCTGTATCGTTTCTGAGTTATTTTATCCTGCGAGTCTGGTGGTCAAGCAAGCCACGATGCTGATCCCACTTGCTTCCATAGGCACGCGTTGTGGGGACGTGCTGACAAGACGATCTGAACTTGACTGGATGACGGAAGGAAACAGTATTGGTCCAATGCTGTCTCGCCCAACCGACTGAGAACACTCTCCCGGAGAGTTACCTCCAGTCAAGGTCAATGATCGTCTTTACTGGTTATCTCGGAAGGATATAAGATGTGTCGTAAGTCACGGTGAATATCAGATGAGTGTGGACGTTGAATTTTTTGCAAACAATTTGCATTCATTCAAATGTCAGCAGAAATGCAGATGAGAAGAAAAATCCCCGGAAATCCCAGGGCATTGTTAACGGTCAAAAGGAAGTTATGGTGCTGGACGAAGGTGAAAATTCATTGAAAATGACCCTCGAATTTTAGTACACTGATAGAAAAAATTGCAGGCGGCTGTATCTTCGATACAGCTGTAATTGTACGTGGATACGTCCATGGTCTTTCCTTCTTTCTCGAATTTCCTAGAAACTCCTTGCATTCTCTTGAATTTTCTGGATACTCTTTGAATCCTGTCGAATTTTCTGGAAACTCTTTGAATCCTCTCGAATTTTCTAGAAACTCCTTAAATTCTCTCGAATTTTCTAGAAACTCCCTGAATTTCCTCGAAATTTCAAGAAACTTCTCAAATTACCTCGAAATTTCTAGACTTTTCTAGGATTCCGATAGATGGCGCTGCACATAAGAACCGTTTCCCAAAATGACCCCCCATATTGAAACCATAGACGTATCCACGTCAAAAATTAGTTTTATCAAGAGAATTTTATTTGAACCAACTGTCATTTGCTTCGTAATTTTCAAATAAACATGATTTCTAGTGAATACCAGTTATCTCTTCTTGAGATACATTTGATTGGGAGAAATCGAACTTCTCTAGAATTGAAGTTCCTTTCATTTATCGCAATAATGAGAGTATTTGATTTCATTCTAGCCATAAGTTTGCTAACTCCAGAAAATCGTTTGTTTACTCAAAAATCCAAATTATTCTCATGACTAAATACGTTCTTATCTCAATCAACACGATCGTACGTTGTTCCAAATAAATTATAATTGAAATGAGCATTTCGTATGTCGAATCAGGATGAATATTGTAATGCGGAAAACGCTTTGAGATTGTAGTAAGATATCGTTGAGTTGAAAGAAGTTTATATTCCTTGACTAAAAAATATCGCATTAGTTTACAATAACATTAGTTTACAATAACACAAACTTGGATATCACAAATTTCGTTCAATGTGATGTACGGAAAGCTCAATTTAAACATCGGCTCCATTCGAGAAAGCAACATTCAACTTATTCCTCAATGTAATCATCCCCTAGGTACGCATTTTTGATCAACTCATGAAAGTAGAAACTTTCTCGACTGGCGATTATGTTAGGTTTAAAAAAATAGAACTTTTCCATTTTCGTGGGGAATACGTGTGACTTGACGCCAAGGACTGTTTTAATTGATTCAAGTAAAGGTATCCCAAGAAGAAATAATTGATATTCACCTCAAAATCTTACTTATTGGAAATTGGTTCCAGTGTATAATACTTGTTTCAAGAAAGAAACATCTCAATCAAAATATTTTTTTCTATTAGTGTAATTATATAGCATTTTGACCTTCAAAAAGTATCTATCAAAATTCTAATCGAGAAAACCAATCTATAAGTCTTCTAATAATTCAGAAAAAAATCCAATATTTCAAGAAAAAATTCTCCTAAAAGACTCCATTTTTTATTCAAATATGGTAATGTTTATTGGAGTTATTAATTTTTTATAAGAGTTCTCACTTTCCTGAAAGGCCAATAACCTACACATTTACTGAGAACCCGGTGCAACTTTCAACCAATTTTTTTCTCAGCACGATGAGTTAAATCTGTGGAAAGGATACCAACCGCTACAGCCGCTACATTTTTGGAGAAAATTTAATGGATATAATTTTCCCGTGAACCTTTCTGCGTTCTGTATGACCATTTTCCATAGATTTCTATCAATTTTTCCTTCGCTAATACAATGAACCAAGTATTAATAGGCTAACACGGTACATTGTGTATGAAATAATTCAATAGAAAAATCTAACGCTATCGCTAAAAACTAATATCCAAATTCCTTTCGTTTTTGCCTATTTTTATTGAGTATTTTTCTCACTCGGATTTCAGCCAATCAGAGCGCAGTATTTGAGGCTGTCGAACAGTTTTATTTCGGAAATTTCTGAAAAATTTCCGACGGAAATTCACTAATAGCTTTTCAAATGTTTCTCATCTTTCAACGCATTTCACGTTTAATATTCTGTGTGACAGATAAACAAAAGAGTGGGTTGTAAATGTATGGCTGTATAAATGTATACGGATCCTGTTCACTGCACTCTGGCCGAAATCCGAGTGGAAAAATAATCCGTCAAATACCACTCGCCCTTCAAAGTTAATCGGATATTTTTAAAGCACTAGTGGTATTACTACTGAAAATTTAATTATTCGACTAGTTTTTTAAATTTATTTTCTTTGAAAATCGAAAAAAAAAATTTAATTAAAAAAAAAAATTATTTCAATTTTTTTTAGTTGTCCTACGGTAACTAAAAAAAAATATTTTGAATTGATTGAATAATGGCTTAAAAAATTTGTTTGAATGTCCTTTTGAGCAAGTTTGAAGATGAAGATCAGCAATAATCGTTATTTTGATTTACAGGAAAATTTGCAAATATTCTGTATTTTTTGAACATCAAACTTCCGGAGATATCTTTAAATATCGTGTTTCAAATGAATTCAATCGCAGCTTAAAATGTTTGTTTTAACGGCATCAAGTCGAATTCAAAAGATAATTACGGTAGCTATTGATTGATTTAATTTTTATGATGATTGTTGAGAATTTCGAATTTTTCATGAATTTCCCTGAAATTGAGCTTTCTGATGGTTTCTCCGAATGTAATGTTTGAAATCCATCCAAGTATGCATAAATAAAATTTTTCTATTAACATTTTCTTGAAGGGTTGCGAGGAAAGATAGAACTGTAAAAAAGACGATCGGTTGTATAGAAGAAAGGGATAATAAAAAAAATGATGATGATAACATTCAACTATGTTGAAAATCTGACGAAATTAGTTAAAAAGAAATCTTATTCAATTTAATAGAAAGGAATAAACAATTAATTATACATGATAGAAGGAAATGATGTGCAAAATAACCATTCGTAAACATATTGCTAATTTATTCGCAAAAAATAANTTTTGTTAATTTAATAAAAGTGTTTAATGAAAATAATTTTTATATTTAATAAAAATGTTCAATGCAAATTGAAGAGAAAAATAATTGGAGTAAAATTTATTTTCTTATCGCTCCCGATTCCCGGAATTTAGGCTTACCGTGACCGCCTGGTGGGGGAAGAGAAATACAGTCCCATTCTCAGAATCGGCTGCCCCTACAGCCCCGTGAGTGCGACTATAACGAGAGTCTACTGTACAAGAGCAATTTCCCACAATTTTTTTGTATTTCTCATCTGAGGAAAATTGTTCAAAATTCCTGCTCAAGGATTCCATCACACAAACTTCCGCCGGAAAAAATCATATAGATAAAAATCCACATAGTATATTGGATTTCTCATATCGAATACCTGGTAGAAAAGGATATATCAAAATTGCATATTTTCCAATAGAATAGTAATGAAATTTCCATTGAAAGCCAATAGAATTGTTTCGTTAGGTTCTCCATCGAATTTTTTCGTGCATCAGGGTTGTCTAAAATTTGCCTTTCCACGTAGGATGATGCGTATGATGATCAGCGATAACAAATAAATAACATTATTCAATATTTATTACAGATTCATTCAGTAGTGAAATGACCAAACGTGATGAGCGAATCTGATCGTTGGTAATTGCGCATGTACGTATCATAAAAGCAATAAGGATTTCAGGAGAAAATATCAATGGACTTGATTTATTTTCGTCCAGAACCATTTATTATCAGGATAATCTCATATTGGAATATCTACTTGCAATGGTTTACCATTTTCGTAGTGAAAAATAACTTGCAAGTTTATTTTTTCATGAGCGTGTTACATAAATTTTTATTGTGCTTGTGGTCATCTATTGCAGCATTTCCGTTTATCAGCACCGTATATTGTCTGATCGTAAATATGATTTATTGGATAGCTTCACAGTTATGAGTTCCTATAAAAAATGTGCGATGAACCAACTTTCATTTTGAATGAATCATCTTCCGTCTTGAATGGTGGAAATAATAGTGAGGAAATATCTGTTGTATTCCCGTAAATTTGATACGTCGCCAAATGAAAGAGTACTATAAATGAATTAAACTTAGAGTATTGAATGAGTTTTACTTTGAGTTAGCAGCTTTAATTGAATTTTGAAAGTTGTGAATTTGAATTCAATTTAAGGTGTTTCGCGTCAAAAGTCAAAATAATGAAAAAAATGGGAAAATTCATGGGAGAAATGTCTGAGTACCTTGCATTATGGAGAATTTTTGCACATCCTTTTCAGATTTCAGTCTCAAGAAAAAAAATAATGAACTATTGAGGAAAAACTAGCGGGTGATAAATTAAATCTTTCTTGAGAACACGTATAAGTTTCAGATTTTTTCAGATTTCATAAGAAAGTTATTTGAATAAATGATTCGGAAAATTATGGGTTTCGAGGCAATTACGCCTTCACGCGTAGGCGCGTGATTCGAATGTGGTGAGCATCATGAGAAAGGCATGGGTTGGACCATAGAACTGAGAGAGAGAAAACACTCGATAGGTTTACCAAGTCGAGACGGACTTAAATAATATTTCAATAATTAGAAAAACATCCAATAAAAATTATTTGACACCCGTAGGTGATGAGAAAAAAATCAATCAATCTGATAAATAAAATCAATATTCAAAAAATGTTCAAATGCACACTTCAATAGTTACTTGAAAATTGAAAAATTTCGTGCTCAGCAATTGAATCAGAGTTTGAAAACAATAAGACTCCCCCCGCCCCGCTCGCCGGGCGGTGATCCACACGCGAAATACCTTAAGATCAAATCGCTCATGGAATTTCTTATGAATTTTGAACATGCCACAAAACTGATGTGACTTTAGGGATTTTCCTCAAAGATTAGAGAATAACCCGATCAATTAACGACGATTAAAAATCCTCGGGCTGCCAAGTTGACCCGCGCCGCCGACTGATTTTACGGTTGAGTTCACGGGGAGTTTGCTCACTTCGAGATATTTATTGGGAATAATTTTTATTGAATGCTCGATGAATAAAAGCACCGTTCTGATTGAATAATGGTAGTAATATAGAGTGTAAATTCTTTTTACGTTTTATAAAACAAAATGGTTGCGGATTCAGCGTTACGAATTATTAAATTGTTCAGAGGGAGGACTGACTGAACATTAAATGTTACATTCATTTTAGTTTTGGATAGATTTAGTATGCACAACAATATTTGCCTGATTCTTTTACAATTTCCTATTATTTACATTGTTGCATAGATCGAGAAATGAAAATTTCACAGAATATTCAAAAATTTGAAACAATCATGAATATTCAACGACATTCAAGTTACATTTTGCACAGAATTATTTTTTTAAACTTTCGTTGTTTATAAATCAATCATTAAAATCGTTTGAACATTCGAAAACTTTTTTTTGCATGAAATCGATTTTTGGTAAAATTTTGAATGTGAATGAATTTGTTACGATTCCAAATAAATGATTTTTATGGTGGAAAAATTGATTGTTTATAAATTGTTGATAGAAAACGCTTGTCATTTTCAAAAATTGCAATTTTTAAATCATTTTATCAATCTTCCTCCAAAAGTAAACTTTATAATTTTTTTCAGATTTTTAATGTTTTCTAACTGTTCAATATCGAGATGCAAATTCAGAGCTGCAAAGTTTAAACAATAAAATCATTGTAAAATGTCCAGAAGCTTAGGGTCAAATGGGGCTCAAATTAAAGCTCTGATCTTCGACTACAAACGGCATTTCACTAGAGAAGAAATAGCCAAAGTACTTGAGAGATTTCACCGCGGTGACCAGTCAAGTACTAAAATCTCTACGCGGGCTCCTAACCTTGCAGAATTCGTGGTTTTTTTTATTGAGTATGATGCCACGTCACGCGTATATTGAACTCACTTGTCCCGCCCATTGGAAAAATAACTAACTTTCTGTGATGATCACTCGAAAATGAAATGGTCAATCAATTTTATTTTCTTCACTAGATTGATTGACACTGTGTCTACATTGTTTTTTTTTTATGAAAAATGTCGAGTTATTTTTTTTTCATTGAACGCGGTGAAACTGCATTTAACAGCGTGTAAACTTTAACAAAATGTATCTCAAGTTTGAGATAGTCAATTGCAATTATAATGGGCTTATTTTACAGCTAATTCGTAGAGCTATCTGCGATAAAAATTGAAAAAAAATGTCGGAAAAAAGTTACACGATAACAACCTTAACGTCTCGTGGCCCTGGTCATCTGCAATGAATTACTTCAAGAGAGAGAGAGAGAAAAAATCCTTTCATTCAAATCACCTTGCGTAATATCTTCATGTATATTCAAATACCGTGGTTCGCAAGTATTTTAAATCATAATACGTTCTCATTTAGAAGCATTCAGAAAAAAAGATTCAAATGAAAGTTTTTCAACCGCGAATCTATTATATTTCCACGCATTGTCAGTCCCTCAATCCTTCAAGTACAAATCCCATGGTTAATAACGAGTTGATTGTACTGCGAGACCCTCCGCCAGTTCATTGTCCATCCAAGGTCACGGGAAATTCCTCTGCCTAGTACTGTCCGTAAGAAATCAACTGGAAAATATTCCATTTCAAGGTGAACATCAGAGTAGACTGAAGTGAACTACAAAACAAAATGAAATCAACATGTTTATTCCGGAAAATCCTGATTCCCTTACGTCACACCGGTTATTCTGATTACCCTGCTTCGAATATCAACTTAATTCTTTATTTTTGTTCCGAACTGAAAGTTGGGACGTGATTGCAACAGCAGATTCATTGTCGAATGCACTCATCCATTACCGAACGATACAACTCTTTCATAGAAAAAATATATTAATGAGGTCTTCACGTAATTGCAATGACCATTAAGTTTCCCCAAAAAATTGCGATAGCTCATTAGCCATTTTTCGTTATTCACGAGTGACTCAGAGCTAATATTCTATTCCTAGAGAGTACCGCTCCCTCACTAATTGCCATGTCAACATACTTTTTTATCCTAGGATTTGCGCACGAATAAATTTCCTAAAATTTTTGCATTTGAAAAGAGCACTGACTTGTTAATTTTCGACTACTTAATTGTTTACTCTTTTTTTCCCTCTTCAACTCAAATCAATTGGAACGAATGAAGTCAGTGAATGTCCATTGTGCAGACTCCAGCTCCATATAGAATTAGAAACAATGGTATACGATAAATAATACTCGTACGATTTTATACTTTGTAATGGATTTATGCAACACTTTTTACAATTTTTTAAAAATCTGTTCATGCTTGAGTTTTCACATTCGTATTGAATGATGAACGTTGAATGCAGTCTTTGATAACTGTGTATAATAATCAATACATTTCATATCTACTGATGATTACTAATGGCGGTATTTTTTTCTAATAATCTTTCCACGTAACAATGTACCTAATTACTTCCTCTGTATATTATATTCTTATAGTCATGCAATTACATGTTATGAGTGATAGTCGGAGACTAGGATCGGTTGAAATCGTACATTATTCTCTCCACTCGTTCTTCCCAGAAAATTACAGAAAAAAAACTCTTGCATTCATCAATTATTAAGAGGAAACAGATCACTCTTCTCTACGTCACATTCTCATGTTCGTGAAACTAATTTGTCAAATCACTTCTGAGATTTTTTGCAAGACAGGAAATTGAGAATCAAATCCACTGATGATTGTGGAAGGATCCTGAAATGAGAAAAGAGAATAAAAGCAATTGAAGGGAATAATAATCAAGTGTAGTTTTTTTGCGAAAAATTAGCAATTTGCTTCCGAATGGATTAATGGAATTAAAACAAAAAAGTGCACAGTTGGTTTTTTGTCATTAATTTCAGATTAGTGGGGAACCTTCCTGAAGTTTAACCTCAGGAAAATTCAATAGCTTTTTTCTAAAAGACAATTTGAGATCAAATTTTTCAGTGAACTGAATATATCTTAAATTAGACAGATTGAGTGAAAACAAAATGAATGTAAAAGTTGATATCACAAGAATTCATGCTCCTAATACATCAATGTCTCGTCGGTCGTAAGTAAATTATTTAAATTTCATTTTTCTCCTGAATAATTTCCTTAAACTGGACCAGTATAACTTTTTTACTAATAAATTAGCAATTTGCTTCTGAATGGACAATTAGGGAAGAAGATATACCAGCCATGGAAAATTAATAAGATCCCTAAATGTCCCAAATGTCTAACAGGAGCTCCATATGCCCTGGTTAAACATCGAACAGACGCCGACGAAATTAACATTGAACTGGTTAAAACTTCCACTGAACATTGATTAAACTTTGACGAAACCTTGGTTAAACCCTGATTAACCAACGACTAAATCCTGACTAAACCCTGACTAAACCCCCACTAAACTCCGACTAAACCCGGCCTAAACTCCGACTAAACCGTGATTAAACCTCGATTAAATGCTTTTTAAGGCTATAATTTCAAAGCAAATGATGCGATCGCCACTATCTTCGAACTCGACCGAGATAACATCCAAACGAATATTTTAAGCCATAATTGAAAAAATTTCGAGGATTATTTTTTAAATGATAGTCGAAAAACTAAATTTGAAAAAAGTTCACCTACATACATACGTACATACATACGGACATGATCTAAAGGTGTCATGACTAATCTCCACATAGTCAATTTAACACAACATCATTTCAACACATAGGCAACTCAACACATAGACAATTCAACAGATCGGGAACTCAACATCCAGGGATTTCACCACCTGTATTTCCACACAAATAAAGTCAATACAATGCCCACTCACTCCACGTTCACTTGGGAAACACTATCTTCTTCGATAATTCCTACCCCTTTGTCATCAATTTGTTCTCATATTCAATTCTCTCCATGTTCACGCCTCTTCTTATTTACGTGTTTTCATGATAATTGCTCGATATTCTGACATGATGTTATTATTTATGTAAAAATGTTTGGATCACTTCACTTTCAAGTTACTCTCCCTCTAAAGAACGCAATGTGATTGTATCATTATTATCTAGGCGTCTTATTTCGTTCTAAATATTTTGGAAGCGATTAATATAATCTATCATATTCTCATCGTGGCTTTCAAATATACTGTCCCGCTCAGCTTTGTATTTATTAACTGTGCACAGTGGATCAAAAATTTTGCGCAGTTTATTTTCTAATTCCTTCAAGGATTCAAATTCTGAAAATTCAATAGCTACTCTGGCAAGATTTTCAAATTTCTGACTCAATAGTATTAAAAATGCAGATGTTTAAATATATGCTGATGAAGTGTTTATGTGTTCAATTTGATTTTGTTGAGTTTGCTGTGTTGAGTTATCGTGTGTTGAATTTACGTGTTGAATTTGTTTTGTGTTGATAAGTCACGGAACCGATCTAAAAACAGCATATTCGAACTCCTGAGACCAAAATTAAAAATGGAAATTTTAGATTTGACGAACACAATGCTTCCATTCGGAAGCAAAAATTCAATTTTGATGATTCAATACCCTAGAATGGAGTTGAGAGGATAAAGCCATTTTGGAATGATATAATCGTTATAATTTCTCTGCACCGACTTAATAATTTCTCCCGCTGCATATTCTGGTGAAATCGCCCCAAAAATCCATGAGAACCTGGAAAACCAGGAAAAGTCACACGTGATTATTATGTATTAGATAACACTTTGGCAATAATCCACGGTTCATGAATTTCAACTGTCTAATTACGACCATATTTGAATCAATTTATAATGTTGGAACATACTAGTGGCGATGAATTATATCGCACGCTTAGGGACCACTTGTTTACAAGGATTTGCAATAAGCTGCAGGTGAATAATTGGAGCAACAACCCAGTCTCATGTAGGTAAGTACTCAAGATTAATCGTGTGTCTTAATGACATCATATTGCTCCATCACTTTCACTCTCACCTGTATTTTGGATCCTGGGCTAGACCAGTGGCTACGTAGAAGGGGTAGATTGTGGTGAAGTGAACAAATGGCTTGGATTTGTATTCTTCACGAAGTCCATTCATCAATCCTGCATTCAACACAAGTATTCAATAGAGCAATTGCCGAGGAAATGAACATTGACCGTCATTCAGCAATGGTAAACGTGAGAAATTTCACGTTTAGCGTGATTTTTTATGGATTTAATACTAAATTATCGCCCCTCACGTGAACTTGTTCTGCCCCGTATAACTATTTCAAACTCTAGTGAGTAATTTAGGATACGAAAATAATAAAACTTGACATTTTTTTATACCTACACGTATGAAAAAATCGTATAGAAATTTTCTGTACAGATTACGTATAGAATTTCTATAGGATTTTCGTATATGATATTCGGATATTTCTATACGGATATTTTTAATACAAATTATTTCTATACGATTTCTATAGGTTTGATCCTATACGACCCACTGCCACATGTTTAGAAACATTTCGTATGGAGTTGCGACATATCTCTACATTTTTCTTTGAAGCGTTTAAACATCTTTGGTATGAAAACAAAAATTTATGCATAGAAATAATTCGTATAGAAAATATTCGTATAGAAATATCCGAATATCATATATGGAAATCCTATAGAATTTCTATACGTAATCCGAATCGAGAATTTCTATATATTTTTTCATAGGTGCGGTCATTCAGCAATGGTATACGTGAGAAATTTTACGTTTGGCGTGATTTTTATGGATTAAGTACTAAATTACTCTGCCTCACGTGAATTCGTTCTGCCCCGTATAAGTATTTCAGACTAGTGAGTAATTTAGTATACGAGAATAATAAAACTTGACATTTTTGTTATACCTAAGGGAGAATTACTCGGAAAGAATATAAAATGAAAAATTACTATGTGAACGTAGCAATCCAGGACCATACCGGAAAAACTTTAAAATTTGATTTATTTTAACCCTAGATTGGTCATCATATGAGGGAAGTGCCGCAGGGCGTCGTTTTTCTGAAATTGCCATTGATTAACTGATCGGAAATTTTTGAAAAAATTTGACTTTTCCAATCAAAGTGTCTAAAATTTTTTAATAGTTATAGAACAACATAATTCTCAACATTCCTTTAAAGAAAACAAATTATTTCTAACCGAGGAATTATTTTTTCCCATGTTAAATCAAAGTGCCTGTTACGCGATGTTGCCGGAAATTCGCTAAACGCGCCCGGGCAATGTACAGTGAATTTGGCAACATTCAGGCCTAAATAACACGGCGGCACTTCCCCGCGCACGTGACCGAAGTCGTTGGGTCGCGTAGGGCAACCAACTAGGGTTAACTTTAACTGAATGTTTGCGATGTAAAATTTCTTTTTTACTATTTAACATAGTAATTTTGAATGGAAGAAACAGTCTAAAATAGGCGCACAACAAAATGACATTTAAGATCGTCTTAAGGGGGTCATCCCATGTGGCGGCCGGTTTTTGATGCTATATTTGGGAATTTTTTGTGGGGAAATGAACGAAGTGACAACATCGAAATTTTTACTACATATTTATTGGCATTCCAAGATAACACTATATTTTTTTGGGACAAAACTCATTCACCCATGCCAAGCTATCCAGCGGCAAAGTCAGTCATGAAAAAAAAGGGGTAAAACGGTATACACGATTCCGAGAGTGCTGAAGATCTGAAATTAAAAAATAAAACGGGTTCTCAATCTGTGAAGGTTCAGCTATCTGCTGAACTAGGATTTTTCAAAAATATCAAAAATTGAATTTTTGGCAGACTCTTGAAATTTTTTTTACGAATTTTGGTGTTTTTTTCGACTATTTCCTTAAAAAAAAAACTAGTTTAGATATCGCAATTATCCTAGTTCAGCAGATGCATAGACATCTACTGAGTAACTCTTCCAAATTTTGTTGAAATCCGTTCACTAGATTTCGAGTTATCGCGTCAGCCAATTTCGAAAATGCAGTTTCGAGAAAAACGCGTTCGAAGAATTCACATACCATTATCCGGTATTGAGTGTTTGGCCCAATTCACTGCTATAACTTTCGAATGACTTCGAATATCGAAAAAATACTTCGTACACATATTCTACGATATATATAGATGGAATTAGTGTAAAAAAAAATCGATTTTTTTCAACTCGACACATGGGATGACCCCCTTAAACACTGTTCTTTAAAGGCATTTTTACTATTGAATGAACGAAAAATTATTTTTGCTATTACAACGTAATTTTGTTTACGTTCCAAAATTTCGATTTATACTCTCGCGCGTCCTACATCTCACTCTACGAAACAGCCAAAATTACTATGTTGACAAATAAAAACTGCAGCGGGCATTTGGATCGTCGATCGTTTCCCTTTTTTGTGATCCCCTTCTTTTGCCGACAACGCAATTGACCGCCTAAGTAATCGTGCCGCTTTTTCCCGCAGACACGACTGAAAAAAGTGAGAATCCCCCCATTTCCATAGGCAATTATTATGAGGTTTCTAACATCTAGCTACTTTTATCTAAAATTAATCACTATTTTTCTCTGTGCGGTGCTTGAAAAAAACGCTCTTCCTTCTCCTCTTCCACAAGTATTCACATCACATTGAACACATCATTCCCAATATCTTCAAATTTTTTCAAATTTTTCTTGAGTTCCTAGGGGGTTGAAACGTTCAATTTAATCAAAACTCCATAAGAGGCCGTGTATACGACTGATTTTGTTTATTTAATTTCTCGATATCCATAAGTTCTAAAATTTTAAAATTGTCACCGATGTTCACCATGTGTCTAATACTATTAATTAAAAAAATTATAACTTTGTTGGTGAATGTCAATTTTCAAGGTCATCGCCAAATTCACTTGGCACCCTTAAAGTCTTGATCATCATCACAGCATACCCTAACCGGGCCGAAGCGATGCTGTAAAGTAACGATAAAAAAAATATTATGTCAGTCTTTGTAAAGCATGTAAAGCATGCCATAGCTGTGATAGAGACAGGGGATGTGGACCATTTTAAGAGGTATAAATCTTTGATGAATTGCTCGCATATTCTGACGTGAAATTGCCATTTTTTATTTTTAGCAAGAAATTGCTACGGATCCATTCACAAGCTTACTGCCAATGAAATTGGTAGAAATAAAAAAAAGGAAAAGGCTAATGACCCATAAAGTAACGGTCCAATATGTTCTGTCGGATAGGCTCGATCCCCTGGTGATTTCATTAACATGTAATCGAAAAATACAAGGAGAGGAGAAAAAATGCATTTTTTATAGTGTGACGTAATTTGAATACCCCCTTATGGCTTCCGTACCATTTCACATAAACTTGATGGAAACTGAAATGTCAGCATCATTTCGTGTCGCCGTTTTCTCGATGGCTCATGATTTCATCTGATTACACAAAAACCTATCGATTTATTCAAGAATCTGTTGTAATTCATTGCACTTTACACAAGATTTCAATATGTCGATCTCTGCCCCGAACGGGGGAGATGGGTATTTCTTCGGTTCTCGAAGTTATTTATTTGTAGACAGATTTTTCGCGTAAGATATTTCTTCTTTCTGTATCCCTATAAGATCACAAAAAATTATAGAACATGAGTAAAGAACCGGTGAAGGCTTTTCGCTTAGAATATTCATCGGCCCGCAAGTACTCTATAAATTGTTTTCTCCGAATGAAATGAAAAATATGTTCCCATAATTGAGTGTTTCTTGTCAAAGGAGGAATCTATACTGAGAGAAAAACGAACCAGTTTTCAAACAAGTCTTGTTTGGGTCAATAAAATCGTTAGTTGAAAATTACCAAAAAAATTATTTTTCGGTTCGAATTTGAAAGTCTTAAACATGAACAATTGCTCTACTTTCAACAACAACAAAATATTTAGATCAAGAGGTGGATCATTCATACAAGTATGTGCCTTTTCAGGATAAAATAGTATATTATGTCATCAGGCGATAAAAGTATTATCTGGCTTTATAATCCGAGCCGAAGACGAGGATTATAATCACATTCGCCAAATAATACTTTTATCGCCGTGTGACATACGATATTTTATGTCATTGGGGCCGAAAACCGCGTTCTAACCGAGCGAAGCGAGGACGGGAGAAAAATTTTCAATTTCGGTGCAGGCTTCGCATGTTTAGCACAAAAAAACTTTTTTGATCATTTTTAACAAACGTTACAAGTAAAACTTGGTGTCCGCCCAAAATTCCTTAGGAAAAAAAATCTTGGAAAAATATTTCGGAAAATATTTTTTAGGAATAAAAGTCCCGTGAAATATTTACTTTTGAATAAATGACTCATGAAAAATGATTGCTGTGGAGGGATGACATCACGCGTTTAATTTGAGAGCTGAAGCCAGTCATCTATCCATAGGGGAATTTATTGATCTGATGAAGTCTGAGAAAGCGGTGACCGAAACTGTACTTGAACAATTGAATGCAGGAGGAGAGCCACCCAAGAAGAAGAAGAAATATCGTGATTATGATCAGCGCATTAAGAATGTTGCTACCGATTATGATAATTGTATGATTTGCTCGAGTACCTTCGAGGTATTGCTCAGAATGTTAATTTTTGATCGAAACGTTGAAGGTGTATTGATGGAGATTGATGGATTTTTACGGTTGACTGTTTGCATATTATGACCACGAAATTTGTGAATTGTATTTGTTAGTATTGATTTTCATTGGAAAGCAGTTGACTGATGTTGTTGTTTTGTTGACACTGAATTATTGATTGAGCTATTCTTTTTGGTTCAGGGATTTTATATTTTTCCGACATTGTGTTTTTGTTTTGTGAATATATATAATTGTGAATTTATTTGCAGTATTTTTAGTGTCAATTCTTTTATCTTCATCCTTGTTGTCATGAGTAATTATTCTCATCCTTTCTTCTGTTTTTTGCCGCGAATTTTTTTTTCCGAAATATTTTTTTTACGAAGAATTTTTTCCAAAATATTATTTTTCCGAGGAATTTTTTCTTTCAGTGTAAGGTGCATGCCCCCACTCTACGAATCCCCACTTCGGGTAATGCTCCCCGCCACTCAAATCGAGGGACCATCTTCGGCAGAATTGCATGTGACTTGAATCCACATGACGGTCTCCTGTTAATTTTTTTCTAATCCGCTTTTTCATTTTAATTGAGCTAAAATTGAAGAGTGAAAAATAACTCAGAGATTTTGAAATTAGACAAAAACCTCTGATAAATAACTTAAACTTGAAATGACAGATCTGCAAATAGATACAGTTTTATCTTAATAATTTTGATTGTTACGCAATCTGCAAACTAGTTTTTTCCCTCATTATCTTTCGTTTTCTACTGTACCTCGAATTGCAAATTTTGATGCACAATAGGTGACTTTTTGCGCCACTCCATAAACCCCACAAAGACTGCAAATCGCCACAACATGACCTTTTTTATTCTGCAGCATGCTAGGTAGAAATGTTTCGACAGTCTAGAAAAAACAAAATCACTGGGATAATTTCATGAAAAATACGGGTAGATCACAATCGTCACTGGGATAATTTCATGATGAGTACCCAGAATTGAGAAAAAACATTGACCCCAAAGGTCCTCTCAACGTCATCAACATCGTGATCAATAAATGGTTTATGCATGAGTACAGCGGCATTGTTGATAAGAATGGTTACATCTGGCACACGATATTTCCGCATCAATCTCGCAGCTTCTCGAACTTCAATTCTGTTCGATACATCGACGACAAAATCATAAGCCTGCGGAACAATTTTGATTTTCGTGAAAATTTATATTTTCCAGTCTTTATGCTGCAGCTATGAATTTTATTGGAATACTTCTCCTCCAGCATCGACTATCGCATTCTTCGTATGTAGATTATGATCCTTATTTATATCCCAGCAAACAACTATACAGCCCATTTCACCAAGTTTGATAGCCAGTTCTCTTCCAATCCCGTGGCCAGCACCGGTCACCTACGCATCAATAAAAATCAACAAATTAAAAATCATTCCCAACAAATTAATTCATTGAGTTATATCTATGCATATTCATTTGTAGAAAGTGAACATGGCTGAATTTATTGCAAATGAATAGGCTAGTAACTTATTCTCCTCTATTAGAAATTCATAGCCCCAGGCAACAAGAATTGAAGAAAATTAAATATATTCAGGGTCGATTGCACCAACAAGCTTTGTGCATATCTCACAGTTAATAGTTTGTTAGCCCATCTAATTTACATTCGTAGAAATTTGTCTTGAGGATAGAAATTGTGAACATAGATTGCTGCAACCGGCCCTTAATAACGTGAAGGCAAGAATACTATACCGTGGCGATAGATATTGACAGAAGGAGAAAGAATCATATTCTTGGGATTTTAGGTGAATTTATCCTGCACAATTCATTCCAAAACAAATTAATCCAACGACAATTTTATCCCAAACATCAAATTCCAATGGAATTTTTCACGATCAAAACAATAATTCAGGGAGAGAAAAATATTAACTTTATTTTCATAGAAAAAGTTTATATTCACTAAACACAACATCAAAATCAATCAGATACTTCACGATTCCCTCCTAGTATTGTTTACACAACCCATCAACGGATTAACAGGAAATATTGCAAGCAAACCATCCAATCATTCCTATCTATCTCAACTATAATATTCGGCACATAGACCACAAGTAATAGACCACAGCATTAATTTACAAAATCAGTACAAAACTTGAAAACTAATTGACAAGTTAAATTACAAAAATCAATAATTCATATGTGAGCGAAATTCTCCAAAAACTTGACAACTCAATTCAATTTTTTTGATTCAATTCAATTTTTTTGATAGTTGTTCAAAAAATACTTGGGACAAGTATTTTTTGAACTTCTCACAAGTAAACTTAGCACAAGTACCGTTGGGTACTGGTGAGAAGTATCTTTCCTTTTCCGTGTACGGGAAAATTCATTGATATGGATGTGATCTTTTCCAATTTTCATTGCCAAAAAATCATTGATTTAAACCGACTGATTATGCCTCCAAAATCAAAATCATTAATTTAATCCGATTGATTTATACTTCCATAAACATATCTTAATTTTCTTCTCATCAGGCTGCTACTCATGCATTCCAGTGGAATATTGCATCGTTCTACTTTTGCCCCGGTCTCCCCTAGCAATATCTTACGAACTATCTCCCCGTCTTTCATTTTTTTCCAATTTTCAATTCCCAAAAAATCATTGATTTATACTTCCATAGACATATCTTAATTTTCTTCTCGTCAGGCTGTTATTCACGCATTCCAGAGAGATATTGCTTGATTATGATAATCATAATGGTTTTCAAATAGAAACTACCAAAACCGTTTCACCCAACAGACTCTTCTTGAAAGGTGGAATGACACATCTGAAACCAGTTGCCAGCACCGATAACGTCACTCGGAAGGATAAGAATGTCAGCTCGATGATGAGATTTGTAGTGCGCGTAACTGTCTTCAAAATATTCATCGTGTTTACGTGTTGACTCACTGCCGAAGGCTTATTATGAATGGGTTTCTAGAGTGAGAACTGAAATGAAAAAAATTTTTTCTCTTCTGTTAACCTTGAGGTTCATTTTGAATGAATTTTACTGAGGCAGGTGACATAAAAATAATTTCCACTTTTCGTTCACTTCGTGAAACAAAAAATTTTAACTTACGTTTTACTGTCAACAAATCGTTCAATATCAGTCAATTCTTGGTCGACACTTTTACTCTCCAAAAAACCTATCGACAAAGAATATTTGAAGAGATTCAAATTTGCGACTGTCATCTGATGTTTTGACGTTAGCCAACTTCTGGCCACAGCTATTTTATTCTGAAACCAGTAGATGTTGCGAGACTACGGCGGGTCGGTAATTTTAATAGAGCCATTAAAGTCAAGAAGATGAAGACAATTCTGCTAAACGATTCTGCAAGCTTTCAGTGTCTATTGTAATGACACCACAAAATAGTGAAATACAGGGCATGTCATGAATATTCAGACTATCGTCAGTAAGGGTTATTGTTGATCGAGAGTGAAAACCGAGAAAAAGAAAAAACAACTAAATTTGGAATTTTCCATTTTCCAATTCCTTTCGTGAGTGGAAAATGGACGAGATGTGGACCTGGAAGGATCCTCGTATTGTCCGCTGTTGGGTAGAATGTATGACATTACTCTGGAAGGCAGTCCTCATGAGAAGACGGAGCCTCATCTTGTCGATTCTCGAAATCCTGATTCCCGTGATTTTCGCCATTCAAATCCGATTGATCTTCGAGCCTATGGCACTCAACATCCAGGTTCAGTTAATTCTACATTAGATTGTGACGTTAGTCTCCAAAAATATATTGACTACGTTGACGAAAGCAATTTCCCACTTGTTTTCTGTTTATCATATCGTTTTACTAATATGAATGAAAATCGTAGAATTGCGCTGTAACTCAGTAAAATCAAATGAGAATTGCTCTTGTCGTCATTTACGCAAATAGTCTCAGTAACACTTTTTTTTTCAACAAGGTTTTTATTCAAAGCAATAACACTCAGTATTTACATATATACATCAGTAATAGGCATATCAATCAATCATAATGACCGTTGAATTGTGAAGTTGTCAATTTTTAACATAAATCTTAAAATTCTAAATATTAAATTAACATCACTTTGTACATTTAAATTTCGAAATATTCTATCAACCAATAATTTAGGTAGGAAGATTGACGATTATTTGGATAATCGAAAAATCAAGTACCTAAATTTAGAATTAGCTTGCTAACTAAAAATTACATTTCAATATTATCAAATATTTTATTCACCATCAATTGAAAAATTTAGTCAATAAATTTTATAATATTTTAAATTTGTTAAATATAGTTAAACTTTGAACAATGTAATGAGATAATCCCTTCTTAATATTGTCAAAATCTAATATTATTGCCCATCCCTAATATACATATCTTAACAACTAGTATCAAAAAACTTTTACGAAAAGTATTGTTTATAGTATATAATCTTTTGGTCCATTATTGACTCTCGAGTTTATTTTATATTTTGGGTTGGGTTTGATGTGATATTGTACATAGTCTTTGAAATGCAATTATGTCTGCGGTGAGTATAATTTTTTGTAAGAAAAAAAAGTCACTTCCATATCTGCGAGCCTCACAGCCCTCTTCGGATACACTTGGGTAGTTCCTCATTCCCATTGCTAAATCCACCTTCCATTAGAATGTCAGATCGAAGTATTACATTTTCATCACGCTTTGACGAAAAGTGAACTTTTCGACACGCTCCGCGTGCCTAAAAGTCCAATTTCCGCCACATTGTGATAAAAAATATTGTTCGTAACTCGTGAAAAAATATTTTTTAGCTCGTGGGATTATATCACTCGGTTTCGGCTCGTGATATAAACCTCCCACTCGCCAAAAAAC
>NW_021680379.1:871910-873142 GCF_001412515.2 Diachasma alloeum | reverse complement strand
TTTTTTGGCAAGTGGGAGGTTTATATCACGAGCCGAAGGCGAGTGATATAATCCCACGAGCTAAAAAACATTTTTTCACGAGTTACGAACAATATTTTTCATCACAATGTGGCGGAAATTGGACTTTGAGGCACGTGGAGCGTGCCGAAAAGTTCACTTTTCGTCACAGCGTGATGAAAATTAATATACACACCTCACCATGGAAAACACATCACCCTGCCCCACGTGCTTGCCGTCCTCGCCTTCGGCTCGGAAGACAATCTTGCACGTGGGGGACGCTGATCTGTTTTCCAAGGCTCGGGCATGTAATTTACTATTTCATAATAGCTTCCCTTAAATAGATTTATACTTGTAGAATTGGAATTGTGTGTTTCAATTCAACTAAAAATTTCGCAATTTCTTTTCTGTAAAGTATTTTCGAAAAATCGAGCGGTTTTTTCATCTACAAACTCCACACTTCAGATTCTGCTGGGCCCATAGTACGCAGAAACCTCTTCAGAAAATTCTTGTGTTGGATAAATGTCGCAGGGTGCATTTACAGAAGAATGATAATGAAGAGAAAATGCAGTGAGGTCATGAGTAACCTTAGTGTACCCGCAGAGGGTTAACAGTAAATGATTTACGTATCCACAAAGACGTCTTATCTCTTCACTCTATATAATAAAAAAATAATGAGATTTAGCAATTCAGACCCCCTCTACTGGGTTCCCACTTTGTCGTAGTGAGGGGGCTCGGTCGCGGGCGGTGGAGGTTTTAAGGACTACCGCTGCCCGCGGTCGCTAAGAGGAGTCCACCCAATCCATGTGTGTGAGCGGCGTAAGCCATGGCCTCGGCCATACCGTGCCTAAGGATGCGTGGCACAGGGGGAGCTGTGTCGCTAACGGTGCCTCTCAGAAACCTGGGCGACCTCTGAGAGTAGTCTTGGGTGTAACCCACCCGAGACAAGCCAAGCCCTGGGCAATCGCGGCAATGCACCAGGTGAAAACGCTTAACCGCGGTACTCGTGGGACTAAAATGGAAACCAATTTAAAAAATCTTAATATTGAAAAAGCAACTTCGGGTGGGGCCAGCGATGGCGAACACACGAAGTCTGACAAGGCTGACCAGTCTGGTACCGATGTGAATCGGGTCAGACTGAGTGGAGCCGAGAGAAGACGTCGCAAGAGAGCGAAGCTGCATCAAACCTCGGGGGCGATTGCAACCTTGACGGATGCAGCAGCGAAGGTCGATGA
>NW_021680379.1:869066-869205 GCF_001412515.2 Diachasma alloeum | reverse complement strand
ATTAGCCTAGTGAGAAACACAGGGCTGGGGCTGTGTGACTGACCGAAACTAAGGCGGAAGTTACAAAAGATCGTATGATTTAGGTGACTCTGGGCGCTTTAAGTAACCAGCCGCACTTTTTCTATTCTATTCTATTCTA
>NW_021680379.1:848517-869056 GCF_001412515.2 Diachasma alloeum | reverse complement strand
CATACAGCTCTCAGAGCTCATCTGTTCAAGATGAAACTTGCAGAACAAGAAGACTGCAGACTGTGCGGAGGCGATAAGGAGGGCGTCATCCACATTTTATGTGAATGCCCCCTATTAGCACTCCGTCGCTATAAAATCTGGGGCCAGGCTTTCCTGAAACCAGAGGACTTACAACAAGCGGCTGTCACCAGCCTTATTAGCCTAGTGAGAAACACAGGGCTGGGGCTGTGTGACTGACCGAAACTAAGGCGGAAGTTACAAAAGATCGTATGATTTAGGTGACTCTGGGCGCTTTAAGTGACCAGCCGCACTTTTTCTATTCTATTCTATTCTAGAAATTCAGAGGACGATTCTGATTCTGAACCTTATCAGTGAGCCTGATGATGAGATGAATTATTATCTCTACCTCTTTAATATGATTATATGTCTATAAGTTCATGTGGGGTCATATGGGGATTATATGGCGGTCAAATGCTTAAAAAATTATAACAAGTGTATACCTCATCCTATTCTATATAAATGAATGGAACAATGAATGGGTACGTCTCAAGGCAAAAGGCATTGATTGAAACCTTTTATAAATAATAAAAATCTTAATTTTTAAAAGGAGGTCAATCATTCTATCAATTTTGTTTCTATACAATACGAATGCCTACACAGATCCAAGAAGATTTGGGGGGCGGGCAGCAAGCAAAGCGAGCGGGGGGGCGAATCCCCCCTGGGGTTGGCGAGCGAAACGAGCAGGGCGCGAAGCCCCCTAACATCTCTGTAAGTTCATATGGGGATTATATGGCGGTCAAACGCTTAAAAAATTGTAATAAGAGTATACCTCATCGTATTCTACATAAATAAATGAAAAAAAAATGGGTAATAAAAATCTCAATTTATCGAAGGAGGTTAATCATTCTATCAATTTTGTTTCTATGCAATACGAACACCTAAACAGATCGAAAAAGATTTGGGGGGGGGGCAGCGAGCAAAGCGAGCGGGGGGCGAAGCCCTCCGGGGGTTGGCGAGCGAAGCGAACAGGGGGCAGAGCCCCCTAGTTAATAAAAAAACGGAAAGGCCATTCACGCAACAACTACACTAAAACCAATATCGTCATAATATCACAAAACTGATTTCTTGCGCCAAATATCTCATCTCGTGATGATAAATTTCTTGGGATAAAAATTCCGGATAAGGTGTCAGACAATGTCAGACTTCGGTGAAGTATGTTCGCGACTTGAACATAAATATTTCATGATAAAGTGAGAATTTCTTGCCACAAGAAAACGGTTTTTTCGTGTCAGAAGATGTGAAAATGACTAAAAATACTAAAAGCTTCGATTTAGTGAATCATGAATCAGGGACTTTTACATTGAATGAATAGAGAATTTATGCAGAGGATAACCTCCAGATATTAAAGTAGCTCTACTGCTCTTACGGTAAATTCAAAGATTATTGAAAACTGCAAAAAAATTGCAGAAAACTCGATTAGATTCGGAATTTTAATTTTTTCTCAATTTAATTATCGTTTTGGTTTTTCAAAGGAGAAATGTTTAAATGTCAGAATTTAACCCAGTGTCTTATGTGAAAATCAACATTTCCATTGTAATCAAAGATTAAAATCTGAGTTTTTTTTTATTAGATGTAAAAAAATCAAGAATTTTTTTGACACCTCATAAAAAATAATCCACCGTTTTGCAAACAAGTTTTATTATTTAATTATAAGAGGAAAATACTGGAAAAAATATCAATATTTTGCGAAATTTAATTTAAATAATACTGACTGGTTACGAATTTTTTCAAGTTTTTTCCATGCAATTTAGTTTAAAAATTTTTAAACTGAAAATATCCAAAAGTACAGCGTAGCCCGGTCGAAGGGTAGAGCTACTTTAAAAAAATATAGCCGTCGCTTACGCTCAATCGCTTTGAGTTCGAAGGGAAGCAATATCTTCTTTTCCTTCTGTCAAACTATTCTTCTCTTTGAAGGAATACTATCTCATTTCGAAAAAAAACATCACCTTTTCATTAAGTAACTTCCTACTCAGCCCTAAGAACCCCGATTTCTTGCCTGAAACATATCATAAATTGATCAAATATGTATGCGATGTTTTTCGCTGAAGAAATGATTTTTGTAATATTATGTCGATTTTTCTCTTAGTGTACTTCAAATCCATTTCAAAGCTACTAAGTTTGATATGGCATGAACCTGTCACCTAAATTGCAATAAGTTATTAACAGTACACATCATATCATATGATACTCCTCTGACGTTTTTATTCACCTTTCAATGCAGGATATAGACTTCCACAATAGACAAGAAATCCTGTCGAATGTTCCAGAGGAAACAAACTATCGATACGCCCCTGAAAGTCCTTTTTACAATTCTCTGATGGAGCACGCTTCAAAAATCATCCAAAGACCAAGTACAATCAATGACATCTTCAAACATAAATTCATTGGTCACATAAAGGTAAACCCGATGGGATAACAAGAATCAACCAGTTCAATTTCTTTTTAGTTCTGCCAGCTATCGATGAGGAAGAATTAGTAACGACATTTTACTCCAAAAATAAAAGCCAAACATCAGGACAGGTCATTTGGGTGATATTCCAGGTACACTAGGCTATAAAAAACGTTCAGATGCAAAATACTTCACAGCTTTTATCACAAATCTATTCAATATTTTTAGGAGAACAATTCACCGCGTGCATCACATCCGGAAGTATTGAACTACAAAATTCGAACCAGAATGACTGGAGGACTTGAGAGTGGTCCAGGTAGAATATGAATGTAGCAAAAAATAGGAAAATTGTTTTTGTTTCATAGAGTGATTTTTGTTTTTGGAACGGAACTTTGTAATCGTTAAATCTTACGATTCGCTAATTCCGCCTAAAAATGACTTGTATCCAAGTATGTTTTTTAAGTTAGCAACTTTTGTCCAGATAAAATTTCAGTTTTGCGCAAGATCTTGCCGTTCCGATACTTTTTCACATTTTCCATTATCAAATGCTTTTTTTTGAATGTCGTATTTTTGTAGACAGTAGGGTGGACAGGCCGATTGCTGGACGGTCAAGGGAAATTCAAGTTTCGTGGTAGGATCTAAAATAAAAGAACCACTTACATGAGGATATGCACGTCTGAAAAAATCGTATAGAAATTTTCTATGTGGATTGCGTATAGAAATTCTATAGGATTTCCGTATATGATATCCGGATATTTCTATACGAATATTTTCTATACGAATTATTTCTATACAATTTCTATAGGTTTGATCCTATACGACCCACTGCCACATGTATAGAAACATTTCGTATGGAGTTGCGAGATTTCTCTACGTTTTTCTCTGGAGCGTTTAGTAGGAATTTCCATTCGCAAGCAGGATGGGGGTACACCGAGGTACTAAAATGAGTAATTTTCCACTTGTTTTGTATGAAGTATCCCCAGAACCTGTTTGAGTGGCTGTCATTCCAAAATTGTTGGACTCCATTCGAAAGCAATGAAACTGATAGAATTATACAGGGATGATGCAGAAAACGCTAGTAGAGGAACAGTCGCATGTCATACCACTCACTTATTGTTTCTGTTCAATTTATTTGCTATTGGTTTTCCTTCTCAGATATTTACATGACCGGGGGCTTCATGGCAATGCAAATGGCTGTTGAATCCTCATTCATCAAGATGTGGAACTCCAAAGATTCCCATTTTGCAGAGGAAAATGTAAGAGATTTTTATCAACTTTTTTAAAATCGTACATGGTTAGCTGTGGATTAGTATTTTCACTCAATCGATCGATGGGCAAATATAAAAATTCTGAAACTGTGATTGATTCCCTGTAGAAAGCATCCTCATTTTCTTCTGAAATATGTTTGGAATATGCTCCAGTGGTGAATTTGATTGATTGAGTTTTGAGTTCTTTTGTAATACCTGCCTGATAAGTTTCCACTTCGGGGCAGTTTAGCGTGCGTAAAATGTTTGTTTTTTGCACGGAGTGCATAAAATTAAAGGTCACGTGTAAAGTAGATTTCAAGTGCGTAAAACAAAGTGAGGGCCAGGATCTTAAGAGAGTGTTAGTCTCCGATGCGACTCAGACTGATCAGCGAAAGTCCACCAGATTCGGATCACATCCACTAGATACTGCGAAGGCAGATCAGATCCTAATATTCGGATCAGTCTTGGATCCGAACAAGCGGTTAATTGCTAATCCAAAACTGATCAATATCAAGTGTTACGTCCAAACACAATATTTACTGATGGTCTCTATTTCGGGTCAAAGCAAAAAATATGCTTTTTACTCCAGGGACCGAGACCAAAGTCAAATGTCCTTAAGGTATGCTGATGCCTTCTGCTGATTCAATTTGTTGAGAATAGAACTAGACGGATACTAGGCTGATTCCAATAAATTTCTGAAAATAAAGTTATTTGCCAATTTATTAATCCAATGTAATTTAAAGAATCTTTTAAACATTTCAATACATCTTCTTTATTCGATGTGTATGTCGTCTGCTTGTAGGTCAATTATGATAACAAGATATTCTCAAGTTACAATGAATACGATATTCTTGTTATTTCCTTCAACTTTCTTCTTTTATCCAATTTTAATTTAATTTGAGAGTTTTATAATTTTTAATTGATTTTAATAGAATTTTTTAATAATGAGGCTTCTATGGCTATGCAAGCAGTTTTTAAAGGGTTTTTGAATTTTATTTCAATATATTATTTATTTGACTTACGTTTTTGAAATAAAAATCGGATCAGGAAACTGAGATTACAGGAGTAATTGCTGCTCAGAAAGTACAACTGGAAGTAGTGCCGCTGCTGGGCTTGTGCACTACCTTTTATAGGCTAGAGATATAGGGCTGTTGTTAGGTGTTCAGATGAGATATAGTCATGCCTAGACTGGATTTTTCCACGAGTATTAGCATTGTTCTCTAATTTTAGCCAATGGTCAGTGTGTGTCGCGATCGGAAGACGAATAAATAAAAGGAACAAAAATGTATTATCTCTAGGCGCAGTTTTATGCGATCTACATTGCGCTTGACAACAATTTGCTTAGATTCTCACCTAAAAATGGACTCGCACGTACCTAAAAAAAACTCGAGAATTATGAATCTGAAGAGAACATTTTTTTTAAATTTTGATTTATCCAATCTAGATATCACACAGGTTTTATTGATTTTAATCTGCTACGCCCATAGGAAACATGTCAAATACCTTGTCACTTCATTAATAAAATATTTAAAATGTTTACAGGTAACTGTTGGACAATTTCCATATTACAAAATTCACTTTCCAATGCTTACCTCAGCAGTGCGACCAAACATAAGTCTCATTTATTACTTGACAATAGTAGGATTTATCTTGATTCCCATGACGACTCTATACCAGGCAATTCATGATAAATCAACAGGATTCAAAGTAAGGAAAATATGCATATAGTCACAAATAATTGGGATGAAAGAATGATACATGTCAGATGAAAATAATAATAAAAAATAGACACCAAACTCGAAATACGGTTTTTATAAGTGTGGGATTTGCAGTCTGAGTAACCACACTCTTTAAAACCTTGATTTACACATCCGGAGAGAAATTTTCAGTAAAAATTACGGAACTCACAGTGCGCTCACCGATTACGTAATCGACTCAGAAAATTTGACGGTGTGGTAATTTTTCACAGAAGATTCAGATAAAAATTAGGGAACGCTCTGGAAAAATTCCGTGATTTTAGGAAAAAATTACGTGACAGTTTCGTAAAATTTCCTACAACCACATTTCGCTCCGGAATTGTGGAAAAGATATGTAATTTTTATTGAATATTTCTCACCGTGCATGAATATTATAAAATAATAAAATAGTAAACTCGNTTTTTTTTTTTATGCTTATTTTATATCGCTTCGAGTCTGATGAGACTATATGGCGATTGATCAAGACTTTAAAAATGGTTAGATCTCACCATTCTACCCGGCCAGGAATCGAACCTGGAACCTATCCGTTGTGAGGCAACGGCCTTAACCACTACGCCAGGCCACCGGGAATTTGGGATTATCGTGTTCCGTTGACGCGAATTTCTCCGAGGATGAAACAGAGTGAAATTCTGAGTGGAAAGTTACTATTTAACTTCGGAGTTTACTTTGCGACTGATTAATTACTGAAGTTTAATAATGATGGCGGTGAGGGCTAAATTCGCATTGGAGGAGCAACCAAGAAACAGCAACAGATGTGTGGAAAGAGATGGAAGTGTTCCTTCTAAATTAATATCAGAACCCTTTCCGATGGAGACGATGAACTCAACCGAACGTTGATGAAGTTTCTTAAAAAGTGGTCCCCCAGAGCCTGCGCCACCGTAAATCCATGCCAGCACTGCCGGGCCATTGGTCAACTGGAGTAGAAATTTCGTCGAGAGCCACAAATGTGCATTGGGAACCTATATTAGTATATTTCGTCATTAGGCCGAAAAAAACTTTTCTGGCGAATATGAGCTTTGCAGCGCGAGCCGACGGCGAGGGCTGCAATGATATTTCTCAGAAAAGTTTTTTTTGGCCGTATGACGAACAATATTTTTTGTTATGACGGCCGTAGGCAGAGATGAAACGCTGAAACGCTGTTCGTGAAACGCTGTCTTACGGCCGGAATGACAAAATAGTATATTTCGTCACTAGGCCGAAAAAAACTTTTCTGGCGAATATGAGCTTTGCAGCGCGAGCCGACGGCGAGGGCTGCAATGATATTTCTCAGAAAAGTTTTTTTTGGCCGTATGACGAACAATATTTTTTGTTATGACGGCCGTAGGCAGAGATGAAACGCTGAAACGCTGTTCGTGAAACGCTGTCTTACGGCCGGAATGACAAAATAGTATATTTCGTCACTAGGCCGAAAAAAACTTTTCTGGCGAATATGAGTTTGCAGCCCGAGCCGAAGGCGAGGGCTGCAATCATATGAGCTAGAAAAGTTTTTTTTGGCCGTATGACGAACAGTATTTTTTGTTATGATGGCCGTAAGCACAGATTCCCGGACGCGGAGCGTCCGTGAAGCGCTGCCTCATGGCCGGAATGACAAAAAGTTTGTTGCAGGTTACTGACTCATAGGTTGTACCTGACGTGTAACCTGTAGATTCCAAACGTAACAATAATAGTAGGGATAAACATTGTGGGTGATAGATGAGTTTACCACCGATCACTAACTTATGTAGCTCAACCCCTTTGTAACTTATTTGTCCCTTATAAAGTGGTAAAGACATTTAATTATCCAAGTCCGGTCGGGCATAACTGATCCCATCAGAGAACCCATCAGTATCCTAAATAAGGATCAAAATCAAGGGTCAGAAATAAGGGTTAAAAAAAGAGTCAGAAATAATTGCCACGAGAGTCAGGAATAAGAATCAGGAATTAAGGTCAGAAAAAAGTCTCAAAACTAGAGGTCACGAGGGTCCGAAATGAGAGTCAAAAATAAACGTCAGAAATAAGTGTCACCGGGGTCAGGAATGAGGCTCACGAAAAGGCTAAAAACTAAGGGTCACGAGGGTCAGAAATCCGATTCAAAAATAAAGGTCAGGTAGTCTTCGATAATTCTTTATCCCGTCAGCAGGCGCGCTATTTCACGGAGAACCTTTGCTCGCGCCGCGAGAGAATCTCATACGCTCCTCATCCGACCTCGTTAAATATTTTTTTATAATTTATGGAAACATGCCAGACGATTTTTATTGACCCCAGAGGAAATAGGATAGTTGCTGGAGGCAATCAAAAAATTTCAGTCCAAAATCTCAATTTTTTGACTATGTTCCCTATACCCTGAAAACTTTTGCAAGAGAAAGTCGTATAGCGCGAGTGCTGACGGATTAAGTAAGTCCCGGAACCAAAAATCGACAAGGAGCTTTCAACTCATAATTTGACTCTCTTTCATCTCCCTGGAGATTCACGTGAAGTTTTGTGACACCTTGTAGAATAAATAAATACTCGCCGAAAATTTTCACCGGCACGCACATTTGGCGAACGCCCCAATAATAATTTTTGGGGTATAACTAATAAACGGAACCTTTTCATTTTCTTTCAGGCACTGATGAGAATGGTGAGATTTCGTCCAGGCTTAATGTATCTTGGATCGATTGATTACCTCATGATCACAGCAATCCCAGCCACCATCTTCTCCACCTATATTCTCTCTCCAATATTTTCGAACTCTGGAACATTTATGTTGGGAATTTTTTTCATAATGTATATTACGATGTCTACTACTTTTATTCTCGCCATCGGGACTTTCTTCATGCACTGTGAGTTTAGAAGAATTCGGCATTGTATTCGTGAGAAGAGAATAATCTTTCATTTCCGTTTCGTAGCTATAACAGCTGTATTAGCGAGTTTTATTGTCTGGATTTTCTTGGCCCATGCGACAATCATTTTGGATGAATCGATCATCGATTCGGAGCTTCTAATTAAAGCTGCGTCGTTATTTCTCCCTCATAGTGGATTACTCTATGGGTTAGCTGCGTTAACATCCAGAAGCGAAATGAGTAAGTGGGTATCGTTATTCCTAAATTCTGACGTGATAGAATTTATATGGAACAAGGGCATTTTTCTACCACATATATGCGTTGATATACGATGTTCTACAAGAATTTTGATAAACTCCTTTCGGGGAAAATTCCAATTTCACGGAAGTCAGGGATTGATCCGTAAACCCCGTATCAGCTTTGGATCCGAAATATAACGCTATTTTTTATCCACGACTGATCGCGCTAGGATGGGATTTTTGTCTTCTGAGCGCCGGATTCAATCAGGATCCTGTTGCGGCTAAACTCATCAGGATGGGGTCAGAATTGATTGTAAATGTAGACCGATTTTCAGCACTAGTCCAAGTCTCAATGCGGAAAATTTAATCAGGGAATCCTGACATATTTACATTTTTACGTGAGACAAGTAATTTTTCTTCAATCGCTTAATTCTCCCAGAGATCTCAACTCACGTGGCCCTAGAAAGGTCTCATGCTTTAAAGTATTCTTCTACTTAAGTGTGATTTTGTCACAAATCGTCAATCCTCAAGTATTATGGTTTTCATGATTTTTTTAACCCTCGATGACTCGCGCTCGGTCGCCAGCCTTCATCCGTCGCACGGTTAACGCAGTGCCGCTAGGTTAAACCGAGCACGCTGTTGCCACCGTGGCGCTTACCGCTATGCGCGTATTTCATAGTGTGGCAGTGAATATAGCAACACTGTCGCTCGAGGGGTCGACAGGGACTCACTCGCACCGGGCGGCGCGGCGCCGCTTTCCTGTCCGTTCGACGTTTCTTGTCTTTTTTCAACTAAATAAATTTCCCGAGAAAAAACGGACAACGCTATCGCTTAATAAAAGCATTGGACTAGGAACTCTAATTTTTTCAGAATTTTTAAGCGTCGAAAAACACGTTAAAATATAAAAAAACGAAAACGGGCGGCGCCGCGCTCGAGTTGCGCGAGTGATCGAGGGTTAATGCATTTCCAATGTTTCGGTATGTGACATATTCATGATGTAGCGCGGAACGAAGGTGATCAATGAGAATTTATTCGAGCGTTCTGTAAAGGGCAAACAGTTTGAGATTTAAGCCGTTGAAAATAATGTACTTCTCTCAAGTAAATATGGTCTACATATTAGGAAATTTTTCTCTCTGTACATTTTTCTTAAATTCTCATCTCCGTGTACGCACAGACACACATGACACGGACACGGACATCTCTCCAAAACCCTCATAAGATGATCTTAGGGGTTATCATAAAACTTCCTACCTTCGAATCAAGAGTTTGAAAACCCTCACTCTTGAAAATGAAACTAAATTACATAACTCAGTGAACAGCAATAACCATAAACCTCATTCGTCAGGTGAAAAACACGGCATAAAAAACGGCAAATAACAAATACATAAATATGTAGCTTGACATAATTAATGTTTACCCATATAATCCTTCCAGGGATCAGAAAAATCATCAATTTCAAAATAAGTTAAATTTAGCTTATATTAACTGATAATATTACCCAACAATTTTCAATTACCAAATTAATTATTAATAGAATATTCAAACTCCTAAATAATCTATCAACCAGTAATCGTGTCAGAAGTTTGGCCATTACATGTCTAATCGAAAAATTCTTTTTCATCACGCTGTGCGAAAAAGTAACTTTAATTTAGTCTCATATTCAATTCCAAGAGCAACATTTTTCCGTAATTTCGTTTATTTGTTTTGCCTCTCTTAGAATCAGCGGAAGCTAAAGAAATTGTGCGAAATATCGTTGCTTTTGATTATGTAAGCAACGTTGCTTTCATTTTGCCAAAATCCCGCAATTCCCGTACATCATTACCTGAAAATAAATTCAAATAATCAATTACTCCACGAAAATCACAATTTTCCAGTGAATTTCAGAGTTGATGATTCACTGACCTCCGATCTTGGCTATCGAACGATTGAAATAATGAACGACCATAAAAATAATGTCACAATCGGTCTAGTACTGCTCTTTTGGACCTTTCATATAGTTGCATGGTATAAGATTGGCGTTTATCTCGAAAATATTCTCACCGGCAAGTATGGAACGCCGAAGCCCTGGTACTACCCCTGCAAAGTAAATCTTACTTAGTATAAAAATAATCAATCTATACAATGCTACTTCAAAATTCGTTAATTCTAAAAAAAATTCTATTCAATGTTTCACTCGTTTTTAGACAAAGTCGAAGCCTTCAGACATATTCATTACATTCCGAGGGAGTACCAATTGGTCAGCTGTGGAACGAGGGCCGAAGTTTGTTCAGGTATTCATTCGTAAATCATCCATACACATAGTTCATATGAAATATTCCATGTCAAATGAGTCAACGGCTGACCCTCATCCTCTTGGAAATTGATTTCAATTTTTTCTACGATTGGAATATATCAAGTAGTGGCCTCATAGACCAGCTCTAGCGAAATCGAAGTTCAATGGTTTTTAAGTTGAATTAAAGAAAAAAAAGGTTTTCAAGGTTCAGGTAATTTTCAGAGTAAAAGGGTCAGATATTTTCAAGGATTATGTGTTCTTCTGGATCGAACTTTCTTAACCCTTCGTTACTCGCGTGAAACTGCCGGACGTGGTTACTCACAACGCAGCGCCGCACCGTAAAGTAAATCTGAGCGCGCCGTTGCCACAATTCATTCGGAACCTGAACTCGTCAATCTCCCGGCAGCCACAAGTGTGGCAACACCGTATGAAATATTTCCATGACACGATCAATCGTGTCGCGGCACGACGCCGTATTTTTTATTTCCAGTTAGCATAGGAGTGAATTTTCTCTAATCAGTGGCTTTGGCCGTGGTTAGAAAAGGCAGAATATTCTTTTAGATAAAATCAGTGAGGCATCCAAATTTTCGCATTTTTTTAAACGAGTTTTTTCGAAAGTTATAATAAAACATAGAATTTTACTGGCGCACTGCCGTGGACGCAAGTAACGAAGGGTTAAAGGTCAGACCCGCACTGATAGAACGGATTAGTTATTGTTAACGAATGGATTTTGGTTGAAGGTTAGGGTCTATTCGGTCTCACCAAATGTCCATTCTTAATAGTTAACGAATGTATATTTGAGGAGCCTTGTTTGACTTGACTTTCGCCATTCAAGTGAACCATTCGTTAACTACTAACGAATATTCATTTGGTCATATTCAAGTCTACCATTCGTTAATAGTTAATGAATCTCGTTTGGAATAAAGGAATCATTCTATCAGTGCGGGGACGAAGATCAAACAGGCCAAGATTGAGCCAGTACTGGCAGCCGAGCTGCCCAGTCTTGGGTGCGGGCCCTCAATCGGCCTTGGCTCAGCCTCGGCTATTGGTTTGATAACGTTGGGCCCGTATTGGCTGCCAAGCGTCGGCTGATAATCGGCACCCATGACCCACCCAATAGTCATTTTTAATAGTTAAAAAAATTAATACATTATTTTATTATTTTAACTACATTCTTCGGCTAATCCTTCCTAAAGAAACCGATAACCGCTGATAATGATGAGTGAAAAGTTGGACTCGTCGGAATTCGATCCTGGAACCTTCGGGTTGCTAGTCCTTGACTTTACTTTTTTTTAACCATGTTTTTATTCAATTTTACAACAGGATATTTACAATATTTACAGCTATTTACATAAAAAAAGCAGGTATATAAAAAAATTAAAGTCTTATATTGGTTTTAGTAAACTATGGTCGCTTAGTGACTCTCGAGTTTTGACTGGCTATTGTTTGTATTTCAAAGATTTTATATCGATTTCATATTATCTGCTCCATTCAATAGCATTGTATATTTTGTTTAATGCGCTCAAAAAAAAAGAAAGTAAAAAGAAAGAAAAAAAGATAGGATTTTGTGTTTGTGTTTACAGTAATGAGAAAGAAGCGCTCGTGTAATTACATGTATGGGGAGAAAAATAGAATTACTTGTATAACAGGAAATTATATCTTTGAATATGAATTAATCTAATAGATTTGTACTAATTGTGGATAATACATCCGATAATGTATTATTAAAACATTAGTAAGTATATTTGTAATACTGGATGAATTCTTCAGTTCTTTTAATCTCAGTTATTTATGCTTTTATAAATTCTTTAGGGTAGACGGAAGTTGTTTCTTCGAAATAATCTGTTAATATTTCCATTTCTATTTCTATTCTGCTCTTTATAGATTTCTTCTCGTCTGTCCTTGACTTTACCTACTCGGCCACCGTAGAGTTGTTAGTTACGAAGAAGTTTATCGAATATAAGAATAAAATATGGTATTCTTATCTGATTCTTTAATTTTCTTTAATTATGAAACTCAATGTAGATATGGTAAATAGCTTATTTAATATTTATGATCAATAAATAATAAGATTACAGTATTAAGGTCTCGAGTTTGAACCTTACATATACCTAGGTATACCTTATAATCATTTGACCCTTAGCATCTGTTTACACGTTTTCCTGTACACTGAGAAAAAAAATGTCTAAGAAATATAAATTCTATGATTGATCCAAATCGTTCATCGATTGAATAGTCGCAAAAGAAAATGCCATTGTAACACACAAATATCGATTCAATTTTGATGTTTTCGATTGAAAAAGAATGAGATTAGTTATTTAAACTTTTTTTTTTGTTACTATCTACTTTTCAGTACATACAAATCAATGTCTGTATTATCAGATATCTTCTTCGAATAAAGTATGTAATTATCCAATTTATCAGCGTCACGATACCCCGCAGAAGAATATCTGTTCGATTGAAAGCAGAATTCATAGATGCAATCAAATATTCATTTGGTCTATGAAGAACATATTGTTGGATACTCATTGATGTGAGACTTTCGCGGTGAGCAGTTTCTTGTTTACGACAAACGCAATTCTTCATCATTTGAACGGATTATTTTTCCATTGCAATTGTGAAAAAAAATTATTTGCGCCAAATCCGAAGCGTTTGAACTAAACCAAAATTGAATTGTATGAAATCGATTTTGCCGCAGAAACATGTATTTTCTAAATTCGATAGAATAAACAAAATATACTATACTATAACAAAATCGATTTCATACAATCCAATTTTGGTTTAGTTCAAATCGATATTTGTGTCTTACAATAGCCTTTTCTTTTGCGACTATTCAATCGATGAACGATTTGGATCAATTATAGAATTTCTATTTCTTAGAAATTTTTTTTCTCAGTGTATGATCCATTCGACCCCTATGATCATTCGACCTTTTATAAAAGCCCCCAACCCTTACGAGTACGTTTGCTATTACCCCTATTTGACCCTTATAACCCTCGTGACCCTTGTAACACCCTTTTGATCTTTTACATTATTCACTCGTCTTCCCTGCTAGACTTTGACTCTAATGAGGGTGTAACCCTTGAAATTGGTTAACTTGTCTTTCCTGTTTGACCCTTATCAAGTCTTGGTGTCCGAAGTTTACCCAATTATTGACCGAGACTTGGTATTCGACGAATGGCCATTTGACATTCAGCCGACACTTGGCCGTGAAGGAGTCGCCAAAACTTGACATGCCAATCCAACGCCGATGCTTGGCCATGGGTGGGGCACCAAGGCTTGGCATGCCAATTCTAAACCGAGACTTGGCCAATTCGACAGCATCGGCAATTCGGCCCCGGGAATGTTCGTATAAGGTTGAAATAATAGCAGAAAGGGAATGAAAAACGTTATATTCATAGTGACATAAATTCCCCCCCCCCCATACCTGCATTTTCTTCAATTTCTGGACTGCTCTCTTTCTTTCCGTCTAACTATTCTCAAGTACACCTGAATGCATTCATTCTGATAAAATCGCCCGATAATATTATCCTTCTATGATTTATTTCCAGGCTAAAGTAAGAGTAAAACGAGTGACGATGAAGTACGGAATTGCTGGAAGACTAGAGGTGTTGAGAGACATGTCAATTGATTTTTTCCCCAATGAATTCAGTGTGATACTTGGACACACTGGAGCCGGAAAAAGTAGCTTATTAAAAATAATGGCAGGTAATTTATAGAATTGCCCGGAATAACTAAAAATGCCAGAAATGAATTAGAATTTATATTTTGAAGATGTGGAGAAAATCCGATTTAATTTGCTTCAACTGTGAAATTGGGCTTAATGTTTCATTAATCTCATCACTTCTAGGCATATACAAAGCTACTCAAGGCATGGTTTACATCGAGGGTCGTGACTACAGCGATGATGAATGGTCTGAGTACCAGAAAAAGTCCTCCATTAGTTACTGTCCACAAGAAAACATACTCGTAAATTACCTCACCACTTTTGAACACGTGCACCTGTCCGGAATGGTACATATATCTCTCGATAATTTCTCATTATTGGAACCAGTAGACAAATGAATAATTATCAGGAATAACTTTCGAAAGTAGCAAATAAAACAACAACGGAACACCGCGTCCTAATCGCCAAATGGAAAGCCGCAATATTTCGACTCGTTCGATTAGTTTTCATCATTTTCGTTACATTCCTCTTTGCACCTCATTATCATTAGTCAATTTTACAACTCGACCGCAAAATTATGAAGACATAAACATGGTGCGAATGGTTTCTTCGCGGACTACTAATACTTCTCATTTTATTTTTACGATTTTTCTAGATGAAGGAAATGGGTTTCAGGGAAGCAAAGAAACAAGCCTTAATTCTTCTGAAGGAACTTGGATTGGAAAAGGAGAAGAATCTCACGATAGAAAATTTAACATTCGGGGAGATGAGAAGATTGTGTCTCGCGATGGCTTTGATTGGAGAACCAGACGTGATCTTCTACAATTTTTTTCAGTTAATAGATATATGTTAAGATCCACTTATCGACTTTCGTTCTCTACCCACAGGTTTTGATTCTGGATGAACCAGCATACGGGCTAGATCCTCAGAACCGAAAACAAATTTGGGGGTTTTTGTCAACTTTTAAAAGAAAGAAGACGATAATTATGGCGACGAACTCGATGGAAGCTGCTGACACTTTAGCTGATAGAATAACGATTATTGCGAATGGGAGAGTCGAATGCAGTGGATCTAGATCGTTCCTCAACAGACGTTATGGTAAATGATAAAATTATATGCATGCGTTATTGTTCGACATTGCGATTAAAATTGCTATCCACCAAGCTTTAAAGTAGCTCTACCCCCGAGTCGAATAATTGGACCTGACAAATTCTACTTAGGTCTTTCCGTTCAGAACTGGATAGGTCTTGGGAAGCCTCTTCCCAAGTACTTCCAAGACCTTCCTACCTCTGGTTATGTCCCATTTCAGCACTTGTTAGGTGTAAGCAGGACTTGTATTCAGACTTTCCAAATCCTTGCCGGTCCCCGTAATTCTATGGGCCTATATTAAATATGCGTTCATATCCCTGTTTTCTCATGCGTTATTGAAATAAAAAATGCAATTATTGTTTTTTTTTAATCTCGAAAATCGACATTTCACGAGAGGGCGGAGGGGAGAAGCATGTATCTGGAGGCTTGACATTTTTACCCAACAAGGGGAGAATCTATTCTAGCCACTCTTGTCCCTACGCTTGCATGCATTATCCAAATAAAAAATGAAAGTGTTAACAAATCTGACCATTGTGCCAGGTAAAAACCGAAAATCTGACCCTGTGGCCCCCGGTGAAAAATTTTTTTTTTAGTTTTCACTTTTTCCACATACTTTTGAGAGTTCTGAATAGCCCGTTGCTTAAATAGTTGGAATCAACGTTCACCCGGATAAAAAATTCGATTTTGGCGAAAATCCACTTGCCCCGGAAAACCCGAAAATCTGACTCTTTGGCTGCGGCCAAAAAAAACGATTTCTCAGTTTTCACTTTTTCCACATACTTTTGACAGTTCTGACTAGCCCGGCGCTTAAATAGTTGGAATCAACGTTCACCCGGCTAAAAAATTCGATTTTGGCGAAAATCCACTTGCCCCGGAAAACCCGAAAATCTGACCCTTTGGCTGGGGCCAAAAAAGACGGTTTCTCAGTTTTAACTTTTTCCCCATAGTTTTGAGAGTTCTGTATAGCCCGTCGCTCAAATAGTTGGAATCAACGCTCACCCGGCTAAAAAATTGAGGCTCACCCGGCTCGAGAAATGTAAAAACGAGGTCGAAGATGTTCTTCCTCGATCAAGAAAAAGATTGGTGAAACCAGTGAACATCTTGTTGGATAGAGCACTGTGATGTTTGATAATAAAAACAATTAAACAGACAAAAGAACCATTCTAATTATTTCACGCTCTGGATTTCATTTCATTTGACAGGTTGAGGTTACGGTTGCTCCCACTACAGGAAAAGTGAAACAGACAGATTCCACTCTCTCTCTCTCTCTCTCTCTCTCTCTCTCTCTCTCTCTCTCTGTTTCTCTCTTCTCAAGTCACGCCCTCCATGAAAAAGTGGGGGGTCCCAGGCCGTTTCAGTACGCCGAATTCTCAGTCTCAAGGCCAAAATAATAGGGAGATTCTACTGTACTGAAAAATGAATAGTCCGGACCGGGGTTTGAACCCGGGATCTTCTGGTTATGCATCGGCTGCTTTCCCAACTGAGCTATCCGGCTCCTAGCCACTTTTTCATTTCAAGTTTCTTGTATAGTATATCGAGCTCCGCCGTCCTTGATACTGTACTGTATATTTACACAATTATGTTGAATGCAACAAGAGCGTGAGAGGAAGTGATAGAATTACAATCGACGTGATTGCGCATTAACAATTTCGTACGCTCCATTATTAACTCAATATGATATTATGGTTTTATTACTACAACATCCCGATTTGAAATTTCGTCAGCCTACCCCAATGCATCATGAAGTCCCGATCAGACTTCGGTCTGGTAGCCCTGATATCGGGTACCCCGATGAGTGCATCATCAGGAGATTACAAGTGCAGCCTCATTTTAACTGCGAAAAAGAAATCATCGTCGGGTTCTCCTGATAAGTAAACGCTATGAGAAATATCAAGTTTGGGTATATTAGGGTATATTAGGTGACGGCAAGATCGGGTCATTATCAGGTGCTGTAGGGATGGGCCCATGCAGGGTGAAACAAAACTGCCGAACACCAGACCAATATCGCCCCCGATATTTAGTGATGTTACAAGACAAGACAAGAAATACGTAATTCTTGTCTTGTCTTATAATTTTAGGGTTTTTCTATTGTTTGTCTTCTTCCGATTGACAAGAGAATATTCCTCTCTTGTCTTGTTGGATATGAGCAAGAGAAAAAAATTCTTGTCTTGTCTTGCGTTCTCTTGTGCACCTCGACAATTTTGTTTTTTTCAACTCCGTGAGATTAATATATTGAGTTTTCCACGTTTGGCTCATATCACATATGAAAAAATGCTGTAGGATTTCCTATAGGATTTCCTGTAGAATTTTCTATAAGATATTCTATAGGAAATCTTATGGAGAATTCGAACATTTCCTATAGGATTTTTCTGATCGGATTTCCCACAGGATTTCCTACAGGATTTCCTATAGGATTCCCTATAGGATTCCCTATAGAATTTCCTATCATATTTATGACCCTAATCCTAACCCTTGTGACCGATTGGTTTTGAGGCTCAATTTTGTGTATTACTTTCTATAGAAAACCTTATAGTGAATTCTATAGGATATCCTATAGAGAATTCTATAGGAAATTCTACCAGAAATATCCTACAGGAAATGTTCGAATTCTCCATAGGATTTCCTATAGAAAATTCTATAGGATGTCCTATAGAAAATCCTATAGGATATCCTATAGGAAATCCTATAGGATATCCTATAGGATTTTTTCATAGGTGATGACTCGTGTTTAGTTGATAATTTCTGCATACAATGTTCCTTCAGAACGGTTGTTTTTGCCCGGTGGCTTGGCGCAGTGGGTAAGTTCGTTGCCTCACATGCGAAAGGTTCCGAGTTCAAATCCCGGCTGGGTAGAATGGTGGGATCTAACCATTTCAAGTCTTGATCATCATCGCAGTATACCCTAACCGGATCAAAGCGATGTAAAATAACGACTAAAAAACAACGCTTGTTTTCAAAAGCTAGTCTCATCATCAGAAAACCCCGGAGTCCATTGAGTAACAAAAATGTTGAGTACTTGCTGTGTATGAATTTATGGTTCTCATCTCCCCTTGCTCCAATAATCAAAGATGCGCTATTCAAGAAGAAAGATTAATATAATCGCGGAATACATAATTCTTCACAATATCCAGAGATAGATAAAGTGTTATTTAACAAAATGGCCTTATATTATTGATGACTTGAGAGTTTTTGACGAATTTTTCAATTAATTATTTTTCTTTTGTTCCATATCTCTTTTTTCTCTTGATTAAGATTAATATAATCGCGGAATACATAATTCTTCACAATATCCAGAGATAGATAAAGTGTTATTTAACAAAATGGCCTTATATTATTGATGACTTGAGAGTTTTTGACGAATTTTTCAATTAATTATTTTTCTTTTGTTCCATATCTCTTTTTTCTCTTGCCTCTTGTGAACATCCCTCTTGTTTTGTCTTGTCCTTCTTACCAAGAGAAAAATCTATCTTTTGTCTTGCCTCGTGCAGCAGAACTCTTGTCTTATCTTGTTTCTCTTGCGCTCTTGCGACATCACTACCGATATGTCGGACATCTCGGGACTTTCTACTGGGATGGAGGAAATTTCTACTCGGGATGTTGAATTTTTTTATCCTGACATATTTACACTTACGGAATTGAAGCTTTTCCTTTGAAGATTTAATACGATTCGCCAATCTTTTCCTGCATTGCCTTGCATTTTCACCAGTGCGCGAAGATATATTTGTTGTATAATCAAGTCAACTTGACAATATTATGAAATTCTTCTCTCATTTTTTTAGGAATTGGGAATGACTTGAAAATAATTACAAAACCAGGCTGTGATATTGAGATTCTTCAACGGTCAATTCAAGAATATTCTCCACATCAGATAACATTTAGAGGAACTGTGGGAATGACAGTGCGATTCAATGTTCCTAAAAGCTCGAGGTTTCCAAAACTTATGGGTTTCTTAGAATCGAGGAAGGAAGATCTCAAAATCAAATATTTCTTGTTGAGTCCCCCCAGTATCGAAGGACAATTCATCAGGTAATGTATGAAAAGAAAAAAAAAAATTCTTGAACGAAAATGATGAAGAGAGCAATTTTCAGAATAGGTCTTTCGAGTCAGCTTAAAGACAGAGGGATTTCATTCCCAATGAATCAATATGAATTGATAGTCCAGCAGAGGAGAAGGGAATTAATTCAATCAGGTAGGATGAATTTAAACAATTTTAATATGCAAAGCATACCAATAATTCTCGGAAGCATTCATAAAAATCGCAAACTATTGATTTTTTCCTACAAAATATATTCTGCTGAACATTTCTATTTACAAAAATGCATAAGAAAGCCCATTCTATCCGATAATAATATTCACTTTTTTCAATAAAATACTCAATTGGAAGTACTGAAATTAAGTCCTAAAAGTGCTTCAGAGAAGTTGAAAAATTACTTTTCACTTCCTCCCAGTACCATTTCAACTCGATCGGCAGATGTAGTACTTCACCCAAGGACACAAAATGTACTTTTCTGTACTGCTTCTCACGATTTCTCGTCTGGGAATTGGTATTACATACTTTCCAAACTCGAAAACTTGAAAATCACTACAGAAAAATATTGTTCCTGGGCTATTGCGATGGGGTTTTTTTACTCGTGTGGTTGAGCTGTGTGAACTTGGAGTCGAAGTTTGATAAATCGATTTTTTTTCTTATAGTATCGATTGTACTTAGTGAGTACCTGAATGTACCACATTCATTTTTGTTTGTACACCGCATCCCTAGACGTAAGGGGTGCGGAAAAAATCGTGCAGCGTCGGAAATGAAGGTACGGAAAAAAATTTCATGAGCAAGGATTCAGCATGGATAGTACTTGTATGTACTATATTTTTCCATTTCATTTATCAACCCCTTCAATACTTTACCCGCTTCTAAAATCTTAAATGTATGAAGGACGTCAGGAAAACATACAGATAACTTCTAAATCGTTAGTACTCGTTTGTACCAACGAAAATTATTCATTATTATTATTATTATTATTATT
>NW_021680379.1:845495-846731 GCF_001412515.2 Diachasma alloeum | reverse complement strand
GAGATCCCATGTACGAAATGCCAGTGTTGGAGAAACGGGCCAAGCCTGGCACAAGCCTGGGCTTGCCAAGTCTGGGCGCCCAGGCTTGGACCGAGGTTCGGCCATCCCTGGGGACCAGGGCTTGAGTCTCGGGAGAAGGGCGGGTGACCGAGCCTTGGTTGACAGATCTGGTCCAGCGTTGGCCGGACATTGGCATGCCGGAGCTCGATAACCAAGCCTCAGCCAGCGGTGGCCCGGAGCTTGGTCATTGGGCTCCAGCCGTTGGTGTAACTGTAAGGGTTAAGTCGTAAGGGTGAGATGATTAGAATGGAATCATAGGGGTGGAATCATAAGGGTAAAATCTGAAGAGTAAAATTGTAAGGGTCAAATCGCAATAATGGAAAGGGGCGAAAAAATCATAAGACTGACATTCTGAGGATTGAATGATAAGGGTGGAAACTTGAGGGTAAAATATTAAGGGTGTAATCGTAAAAAAATGGTGACATTGTAGGTGTTGAAGTCACATGTTACTCGCTAATTATTACGAAAAGAAGAAGAATCGTCATTCAACAATAATCCTAATTGTTACAATTATTATCGTAATTAATAATTATTATTATTATTATTCATTATTGAATTAATTTACCGATTAAACTGTAGTTGAATCACTTAATATTTCTATCAACTGAATAATAAATAGTTTCCGAGATAATCGCGAAAAACGAAATCGCCAAAAAAAAAAATTTAATTCATCTTGTATAGCGTGTAGGACGTGGAAAAACGTAATACGGAGCCGTCCATCTTCGTATAGAGAACCCAAAAGTGGTTTTAAGGCTCTATCTCTCATAGTTTCCGAGATAATCGCGAAAAACGAAATCGCCAAAAAAAAAATTTAATTCATCTTGTATAGCGTGTAGGACGTGGAAAAACGTAATACGGAGCCGTCCATCTTCGTATAGAGAACCCAAATTTCCTCAGGAATCGAACAGAATAGGTTTTAAGGCTCTATCTCTCAAAGTTTCCGAGATAATCGCGAAAAACGAAATCGCCAAAAAAAAATAATTTAATTTATCTGGTATACGGTGTAGGAAGTGGAAAAATACAATTCTGAGCCGTCCATCTTCCTATAGAGAACCCAAAAGTGGTTTTAAGACTCTATCTCTCATAGTTTCCGAGATAATCGCGAAAAACTAAATCGCCAAAAAAAATTAATTTAATTTATCTGGTATAGGGTGTAGGAAGTGGAAAAACGCAATT
>NW_021680379.1:778744-845216 GCF_001412515.2 Diachasma alloeum | reverse complement strand
TTGCCGTACTTTTGGACATTTGTACCAACACCTACTCGTCACTAAACACCAATAAAATTCAGAAAAACGTTTGTACCATTTTTCTGAATAATCTACGACTGTTTTTGAAGCTCTCAATGGTTTGTACTTGGTCTCATTATCATGTACAGTAAATTGTTCCGTTTGTACTGCGATGGGAGTGGAAGTACGAAAGTTCAGACGTTTGTATCCACATCAAAACTTCACGAACTACATATGGAATCCATTACGATGATTTTACGGTTGATAAAAATGGAATCAGGTGATTTGATGAGAATAATAATAATAATAATAATAATAATAATAATGAATAATTTTCGTTGGTACAAACGAGTACTAACGATTTAGAAGTTATCTGTATGTTTTCCTGACGTCATACATTTAAGATTTTAGAAGCGGGTAAAGTATTAAAGGGGTTGATAAATGTAATGGAAAAATATAGTACATACAAGTACTATCCATGCTGAATCCTTGCTCATGAAAATTTTTTCCGTACCTTCATTTCCGACGCTGCACGATTTTTCCCGCACATCTTACGTCTAGGGGTGCGGGGTACAAATGAAAATGAATGTAGTACATTCAGGTACTCACTGAGTACAATCGATACTATAAGAAAGACAATCGATTGATCAAACTTCGACTCCAAGTTCGCACAGCTGTGTGGTTGGCCAGTCCTCGCCTATGGCTCGAAGGCCAACGCCACACGAGTAAAAAACCCCATCGCAACAGGCCGGAAAAATAATATGGGACAAGTATTTTTACAACTTTTCAAAAGTGAACTCCCCCAAATACCGTTTTGTACTGGTGAGAAGTAATTTTTTTTGTGTGTACAACTCATGATGAATTGAATTTTCCCACCCTTGGGAGCCAGCATTGTCCCCACATTGGCAACCGACGTTGCCTCAACCTTGGCAGCCCACATGGCCCCAACGTCGGCCGCCGAAATAGTATATTCCTTACCTAAGGCAGGAAAATAAAGGAGTCGTGCTCACGTGCAGCATTACCACCTGAGCCGAAGGCGTGGGTGGTGAGCACGTGGGTAAGGGTCCTTGATTTTACCTTCCGTGGTCAGAGCGTTATTTTCCGTTGCGGCGTAGATGCAACGTCAGAAATGTGCACTTTGCGCCCGCCGTGGCGGAAAAAGTATTGGTTTCAGAAAACAATTTTTCAACAGCACTGCAATGCAATCAATGTCATGATCGAACTCGGTCAAGATAACATTGAGAAGAATGTTTTAAATCATTATTGAATTTATTTAAACAATTATTTTTTCAGTTATTATCGAAAACCCATCGGTCACATACACGCATACATATCATGTACAATTGCATATTTGAACTTCTGAGGCCAGATTTATTATTCTGACACAACAAATTCAAAATTTCGGATTTGATGAATACAATGCTCCCATTCGGAAGCAAAAAAATTCAGTTTATTGTTTCCTTTGAAATTTCTAGTTTTTTGCCACGTTTTTTCCTTTAAAAATAGTATATTTCGATACGAGGGGGAGAGTGGTTTTCGAGATATAATACAATAGCGAAGTGGTAAAACGATTCAAGCCGACTTATCTCTCAGTTGAGTCTTTGAGGAATATTTCCGAGTCTAAGGGAAATAGCGAAATTATGGGAATCCCATTTGTTGTAGCCCTCAATCGGCTCTACAAAAAAGGTTGTAATAAAAATTTGCTACCTCCCTTAGATTCCGAGATATTTATTGAAAACTGGTCAATAGTCAAATATGACTTGTACTGTTTTACCACTTCGCTACTGAATACCATTGGAATTTGTAGGAAAAAAGTGGACAAGGCTTTCCAACGCGCCATTATATCGCCAACAAATCACTGCGATGTTATATAAGAAATGGCTGCACGTGGTGTCATCTTGGAAACTGCACTTTTTTTCCATAATTTTTTCCATCATAACATTGATATTTACAATGATGTTGTCCGAACTCTCGAGGCATCCACAATTTCATCCACTGTAAGGAAGTTCAACATTTGTTATTTAATAATTGATTGGATTCATTACAGAAATAAATATCTCATGCCTCTCTATTTTATTTTCAGAGAAATGTATTTGAATATAACAAGGTACACATCAAGAAATTTTCTCATGCTGTATCATTATTCATCATTGGATTCCGACGCCGAAAGATTTTTCGAATCCGTCAAATCAGTCACCAAATCGTACGGCGATGATAACTTTCACGTGACTCACAATGTCACTGCCACCGACGTGATGATCCACCCCAGCTTGCATTCGATTCGCGTAATTTTGAATGCCTACCTAATCTTCTCTTTATCATAGAAATGTGTAGATAATTCCAAGTAACTCTACTGAATTTTGCGGCTATCATTTTTCACAAGGGCGGCCGAAGCCTGACAAGACTCCAGTCACGTATGGTACACCCAAAAAAAGTCGGATTGAATCAGACCGAAAAATCGGTCTGAATCAAGTCGGATTGAATCATGCCGGGAATCGACTTGTTTCATGTCGAATTGACGACATGAATCAAGTCGGACTCAGACAGATGCAAACCATAATATCTAATTCAAGTCGATTTTTCGACTTGTTTCAGACCGACTTCAGTTTAAATCAGGTCGATTTTTCGGTTTGATTCAAGCCGATTTGTCGGTTTCATTCAAGCCGATTTTTCAGTTTGATTCAAACCGATTTTTCGGTTTGATTCACACCGATTTTTCGGTTTGATTCAAACCGATTCTTCAGTATGATTCAGACCGATTTTTCGGTTTGATTCAGACTGAATTTTCGATTTGATTCAAGCCGATTTTTCGGTTCAATGCAAACCGATGTCGGCTGGACCCGTTTCTACTTACTTTTCAACTTATATCAGACCCGGAATTCGGATTGGCCTAGCCCGAGTCACTCGGTCTGAATCAAGCCGAACATCGGTTAGAATCAAACCGACGTCGACTTGAATCAGTACTTTTTTTGGATGTATCCAAGCATGGTTGACTGATTAATCCTCGTAATGATAACACTGTTCTATGCTGAACGGCCAAGACTGGGGCTGGGGCCTATTCTTGAATGGATCGGAAATATTTCCGTTAACCCTCGATCACTCGCTCAATGAGCGCGGCGTCGCCCGATTTTTTTTTATTTTAGCGTGTTTCTTGACGCTACAAAATTCTGAAAAAATTAGAGTTCCTAGTTCAATTCTTTCATTGAGCGTTGGCGTTGTCCGTTTCTTTCTCGAGAAATTTGTTTTGCTAGACAAGCAGCACGACAGAGGCCATTTAACAGATTACATATGACTGAACGGAGAGAAATATTCAATAAAAATTACATATCTTTTCCGTAATTCCGGAGCGAAATGTGGTTGTAGGAGATTTTACGTAACTGTCACGTAATTTTTACCTACAATCAGGGAATTTTTCCAGAGCCTTCCGTAATTTTTACCTGAATCTCCTGTAAAAAATTACGATACCGTCACTTAAATTTTCTGAGTCGATTCTGTAATCGGTGAGCGAACTGTGAGTTTCGTAATTTTTACTGAACATTTCTCTCCGTGTGCTACTCTCTATGTATTTTTTTTTCCTATTTGCATTTCTACCAATTTCATTGGTAGTGGGCTTCCGAAAAATTCTGACCCTCGTTAACCTTTTCATTCATAAATTTCACCTGAATGGATCCATTTTCTCTCACTTTATGAATATTCCTCTCTTGAACGTTACCCTCAAAGCCGTGCCCCTTGTTGGTACCGGATGAGATTCAGACCCTTATCAAATCTATTTGAAATCCATTTACAATGTTTCATTTCCATTAATGATTTTTTACTTTACAGTGGAGGGATCGATATTTCATGTCCATGGATATTCTCCCTCAGAATAAAGTGAAAATAATGTACTCTCCGGTGACAATCGAAAGTGGTCCCATCGCTCTGAATTTATTCTACAATTCTTTGTTGAGATATTTAACGAATAACGACAAGCTGAGAATTAATTCAAAGAGTCAACCACTAATCAATCCTCACGATGTAAGACATGAAAAACTTGACTTTGTTGCATTCATTCCACCGAAAACATTCTCCTCTGCTAGTGGCAGCACAGGATTGTTCATCAGAAGAATGTAAAAAACTGGGAGAACGCAGTGATTATAATCACATTATTCCTCATACTCCCCACTATAGAGCTGGGAATAACAGAAGCAAGAGGCTTAACGAAGCAATTACAATTCAACACTCATGGAGTAACTCCCCTTATGTACTGGATGTCGATTTACCTCGTTGACTTGATGATCTACGTACTTTCACTTTTGATCATTTCAATTGCGAGTTTTACTCTCTACCATCATCGAGATTCCATTTCAAGTGCAAATATGGGTAAGATATTTTCCTGCGAATGTTCCACCAGCTGCATCACGTTATTCCTTAATTTTCTTCCTAGCCCAAGGGTTTTTAATCCTGTTTGCCTATGGGACTGCTGCAATCTACATGGGATATTGTATTCAAGTGGTCATTCGTCAGAGAGGAACTGTCTATCTCACCGTAGTTGCTCTTAATTTCTTAACAAGTTAGACATTAACACACTTTTTCAAAATAGTGAACGTTGGTTCAGCGACAAGTGCTGAAGCGTAACAACACCCAAAAAAGTCCACTTGAATCAGTACTTTTTTTCTTTGGGTGAAATTAACAAAAAAAAGATTAATAATAAATGAACTTTGCATCTAAAAAATTGAGGAACTTTTACCGATTTTTTGGATTCGCCTTCGAGAAGGTGTTTTATTCGTTGTATGAATGAAATGAAGGAATAATCTTCGATATGATTAGTCTTGAGTGATTTTAAATAGTGACGAGACGAGACGAGACAAACGAGACGAGACGAGAAGAGTCATTCGAGACAATGACAGAGACGAAACGAGAACAGTCGGTCGAGAACGAGAGAAACGAGAGTCGAGAGAGCCTTCCCCTCTCTCTCTCCCCCATGTGAATTTTTCTCCGTGCAAATTGGATTATAGAGACGAGATAAGGCGAGACGGGACAAGACGAGACGAGACGAGACAAACGAGACGAGAAGAGTCATTCGAGACAATGACAGAGACGAAACGAGAAAAGTCGGTCGAGAACGAGAGAAACGAGAGTCGAAAGAGCCTTCCCCTCTCTCTCTCCCCCATGTGAATTTTTTTCCGTGCAAATTGGATTATAGAGACAAGATAAGGCGAGACGAGACAAGACGAGACGAGAAGAAATTGCTCTCGTATTTCGATACGAGACGAAACAAGACAAGGAAATGGTTTCCTGACGAGACAGATGCAGTTTCTCGTCTCGTCTCGCGGCATCACTGATTTTAGTAGAAACGTCAAAAAGCGTTTTCCGTAGCTTGATGAATTAGAAATGAAATTCCCATGACTTTTCCGTAGAATATAAGGCATTATTACGATTCAATGTCTAACAACATGAAAAATTTGATCGTTACGTTTTACCACTTCTCTGCAGAATTATTTCATCCATATCATGCGATTATGATACTTCATTTTGGATTTCTGTTTTTACTCCAGTTGTGGCCATGAATCCAACAATGATGTTTCCAGTATTTTTGCAATGGTTGAGTCAACCATTACGGATCTTAATGGAAATAATTCTCCATGGCATTCCGGCCTATGCTCTCGCGTGTGCGATGGGAAATTACATTGGAATTAATTTGTACAACAGCCAATGTATGGCTGAGAATAACTGTGGGAATGACTTCGGTATTGAAGATCCCTGTTGTCGTGAGTATTCCATTAAAGACTCGCTGATGAGTAAAAGAGAAAATAAAAAGTTATAATTCTATGACTTATTTATAGAGAACTGTGGAGATCGTATTTGTCATGTACCACTCAATGTCCTCTTGGATAGTCAGTCAGGTTCAATGTTTGTACACTCGGTCATCAGTGATATTTTGATCATGTTTGTTCAAGCTTTTGCCTTTCACTTTGTCCTACATGTGATTGAGTCGGGACCACGTAAAAAAGTCAAAATAGCGGAAGTTCAGGAAGGTGACGATGAACCAACCGAAAACGCGGATCGAACTGACACCGAAAGAACTGTTGAAATGGAAGAAGAAAATCAAGAAGGAAGTCTGGGAGGAGTTTTGATTAATCCAGTGGAAGGTTGAACAGAAATTTATGCATCGATGAAAAGTGAGGATGTTTATACGAAATCATGAGGTTCTGAAAGAAGTACGATATTTCATAGAAAGTGCATTGACCGGTCCCACTTGGAAAATATATATATAGAAATATATGTCACTTATATCCTCTTATAGGTGGTATACTTTCCGGCAAAAATGCCATATTTGACATATATGTTGGATATATGTGTGTACATATATGCCACGGGGTATACCTAGCATGTACCTGGTATACAAGGCGGATATATTCAAGATATAATTCCGGCAAAATCACTATATCTCACTTATACGTTTTGGCTCTTATTTTTTTCTATGCGGGGTGACCGAGCATCGGTCACCCCGCATAATGTTTTTATCAAGCGTTGGCGTTGTCCATTTTTTCCTCGGGAAATTTGTTTAGCAAAAAAAATAAACGAAACGATGAACGGACAGAAAAGTGGCCCCGCCCGGTGCGGCTCAGTCCCTGTCGACCCCTCGAGCGACAGCGTTGCTACATTCACTGCCACACTGTTAATGCGTGCATAGCGGTAAGCGCCAAGGTGGCAACAGCGCGCTCGGTTTAACCCAGCAGCGCTGCGCTAGCCGTGCGACGGATGCAGGCTGACGGCCGAGCGTAAGTGATCGAGGATTAAATTACTTCTGAAAAGTCCCATTTCAGAACTTGTTATTTGAATATTCCATAACCGAAAACCCTTCCAAAACTTATTAATCCGCAGCGGCGAACTTAATGCAGTCCATTAAAACTCGTGCGTTGACAAATTGTGTATTCGCATTATTGAAACTGTTGGGACTGGTTTATTGTGCCTCTCTCAACTAAGAAGAAAAAAATTCTTTATTGCCAATATAAGGGACTTTTATGGAGAAAGTGTAAACATCCTCGACAGTTATCATCGTTCCATCTTTGATAACTCAGTACTCTTACAGATAATGAAGCTCAACTTGTCCCGCCAGAGGTAGCAGTAAAGGTCGAAAATTTATCCTCAAGCTTCAGAAAAAAAGGAATAATTCAGGACATAAGTTTCAAAGTAAGAGAAATCCGACTTCGTCATATCACTCCACGGACGAAAACTTTAATAGAAAAACCCATCGAATTTGTTAGAAAATTCTATTGAATTTCTATTGAAATGTTCAATAGAAAATATTCAGTAGAAAAGGTCAATAGAATTCAATTTTTCTATATAACTTATTCTATTGAGATATTTTCTATAGAATTTCCTCGGCTCAAATTTTCCAAGTTTTTTCGTTTGATTTTCTTGATGAGAAGAAAAGAAAAGTAGAATGAAAAAAACCTGGAAAATTTGAGTCGAGCAAATTCTATAGAAAATATATGAAAAGAATAAGTTATAACATTCAATACAAAAACTAATAGTAAGTTTAATAGAAATTCAATACAATTTTCTAACGAATTCGATAGGTTTTGCTATTAAATTTTTTCGTGCGTGTTGTTAACTGAGAGATTCTTTGCCAGATCAACCGAGGACAATGTTTCGGATTACTAGGAATGAATGGAGCAGGCAAGTCGACAATAGTGCGAGTACTGACTGGTCAGATTCCTATCGAGACCGGCAAAGTGGTTGTTCACAATGCAGATATGTCTACAGATCCAGACGAAGTAAAACTGTACCACAAATTTAATAATTTAATAAATAATGATTCCACTGTGAAATTAGCTTCTAGGAATGGTTGGATACTGTCCGCAGAATAATGGGCTATTGGAATTCTTGAGTGGGAGACAAAATTTACGATTTTTTGCTGCCATTCGCGGCGTTCCCAGGAAATTTATAGAGGATGAAATCGATAAATGGCTCGATGTTTCTGGTAAAGATTACCTCCACAGGAAGCATTTCTAATGAACTAGAGAAATACTGGAATAGAATAATTCCATGTAAAGACTATTTCTTATCGAACTCCTACCCCGTTATTTTTTGAGGCGAAATAGTTTAATTTTCACAAAATTTACATTTTTTCGTATTCTGTCACATACTTTTTTTTACAAATAACTAAAAAACCGCTGAGCGGTTTAGCTGTCGAACCAAGTCATAAGTTTGCTTTATGATTTACTCTCGACGGGCTACTCACTCCACAATTGCGTAACACGATTGACGTGATTTCAGTGATTTCCGAAAAAATGATTTCGATGAGTTCGAGCGTCACGGGAGGTGATTTCATGATTTCGAATGATTTCATTAATTCGAAATCAGTGATTTCAGAAGAAATGAAGTCATAAAAGATGAATAAAGTTGATAAATAATAGAAGTGGGGCGAAACAGGTCATGTCAAATTATGGAAATCAAAACTGGCAAATAATAACGAATTCGTTTGACCCCACTCCGCCAATCTTGAGCTAATGACGTTGAAAAGCGGTCCATTTTACCCCAGTCTCCACTAGTAATTCACAAATAACAATCAATTTCAGAACTTTATATTAGAAAACAAAAGTTACATAAATAATTTCACACGTAGATTGTTATAACATTAACTCATTTATTTAGAAATATTTTTTAACTTCATAAAAAAGTCTCAGGGAGCCTTAAGGTACTTCCTCAGTGAGTTATACTTGGTGAAAATTTCGCAATGAATTGAAGACCTAAAATTTGGATCATATGTTATTACGCACATGTGAAAACGATTGCCAAAATTGCAAGTTTTTTTTCCACGCGAATTTTTGAGATATGTATCGACAAAAACTTAAAAAGGACAAAAATTAAATGTTTGACGATGGATATCTCAAAAATTCGCATGGAAAAAATACTTGAAATTTTGGGAGTCGTTTTTACATGTCCTCAACAACATATGATCCAAATTTTAGGTCTTCAGTTTATTGCAAAATTTTCACCGAGTATAACTCACTGAGGAAGTACCTTAAGGTGTTTTGTGTGTAGATCACCAGGGAGGTGCAACGGAAGGGAAGTCTTATTGTTCTCGAGCCCTGATTCAATCTCTGACACAAAATTTTCCTCTTTTCAAGTAACAATTTAAGGGCACATTTGAACATTTTTTGAATACTGATTTTATTTATCAGATTGATTGATTTTTTTCTCATCACCTATGGGTGTCGAATAATTTTTATTGGATGTTTTTCTAATTATTCAAATAATATTTAAATGCGTCTCGAGCTGGTAAACCTCTCCAGTGTTTTCTCTCTCTCAGTTCCATGGTCCAACCCATATCTGTCCCACGATGTTCACTGACATTTGAATCACGCGCCTACGCGTGAGGGCGTAAATTGCCCCGAAACTCATAATTTTCCGAATCATTTGTTCAAATAACTTTCTTATGAAGTCTGAAAAAAATCTGAAACCTATACGTGTTCTCAAGAAAGATTTGATTTATCACCCACTAGTTTTTCCTCAATAGTTCATTATTTTTTAGGTGCCATGGCAATTTCCCTAATTGTGAGTGGGGTAACCTCGGAGGTTATAGCTGGAGAGGTTGCAAAAACATCCAAATTTCATCATTTTTTTTCTTAGGACTGAGATCTGAAAAAAATTGTGCAAAAATTCTCAATGATGCAGCATACTCAGACATTTCTCCCATGAATTTTCAATTTTTTTTTTATTATTTTGACTTTTTACACAAAACACCTTAAGACGTTTTTATTGAAGGAAAATTACTCTTGCATTAATTGAGTTCTCAATACTGACAGATTTATTGGAATTCGAGAATATAAATATCAAGAATTGCGCCTGGGGTATAAAACGTAAAGTGTGTCTCCTCCAAAGTATCATTGGGAATCCTCCAGTAATTATGCTGGATGCACCAGCCTCCGGAACGGACGTCATTACTCGAAATGCATTAGTTGAAACTCTTCATCAAGTGAAAGAAATGGGCAGCACTTTGTGTTTAACGACCCACAGGTTTCGAGCAAAAATAAACTCAGGGGGGTAAATAAATGTTTTAATGTCTTTTATGCTTCAATTAGTACGGAGGAGGTTGAGGCTCTTTGTGACTATCTGGGCATTCTGGTTGATGGAAAAATAGTGACAACCGGATCCGCCGAGGAGGTGAAGGACAGCTTTGGTGATAAAATATTAATGCAAATTGTTCTGGATCAGCAAGTAGGAGACGAGGCAGTTGAAGCTATTAAGATGTCCGTGGAACAGATATTTCCCTCATTTGAATTTATTGATCGATACCTGGTGAGTACATAACTCCATTAGTATGTCAAGAGTTAATCATCATTAGGGGTGACGTGATACATATCGCGTGTCTAAAAGCAAAAGGTCGTAAACGCCAAAAAGCTACTTTCCGAGTTTCGTAAAGCCAGAAGGTCATATCTCCACTCATTTTTTCTACAATTCTGCGTGAAAATACTGGAGAAACTTATTATAATACCTACATTTTCAGATTAATGTTGAGCTGCATATACGACCTTTTGCCTTTAACTTATGTCCCCAGAAATGAAAAATTCCTTAAAAGCAAAAGGTCTTAATGACAATTTTTAATTTTTTTTTACCATGTACGACCTTTTGCCTTTAATTTCTGTCCTCAGAAATGGAGACTGACCTAAAAGCAAAAGGTCGTAAAGACAAAATTTGGGATTTTTTAGTTTCCAATTCCGTGGACAGTTATACCTTTAATATTCTAGTTGATGTCACATGAAGTTATCGGTGTCTTTGATTATGGTCAAATAATTATATCGGCAACTTAATAGAATCATTTGTGTGAATAGCGTATCTTCATTTTTAATCCAGATTCGTCTATTTCGGAACATTGTAAAAACTCTCAAAATGTTTGTATTTTCTAACCATTTTTTGTGCACTAATCACCCCTTGTATAACTCTTTCAAGATACGCTTATGTATTACGTATTTGTAACAGAAAAATGCATCTCTAAAAAAAATCGAAATTAGGAAACTGAAGCGATCTTCATTTTTAAGGGTCCAACACAGCAGTGATCGGAAGAATCCCGTGTATACTCGAGGGTTAAATGGGAGATTTTGAAAATTGTTTTTAACAACAAAAATTTTCTAAAACCAATGCTGAATTTTTTTTAATTTTAGAAAATTTTCAGATTGAACTCAAAAATTGCGGCCGAGGTATTTAAAGGGCGTAAGTGCCCCATACATAGGGAGGGGTGCCCAAATATCGGGAATTTCAGATGTGAGGAGAGGGCTTTTTGCAAAGAGGGGGAGGGGGAGTTCTAAATTTAGAATTCACAACCAAAAAAATTGAGTCGGTGAGGTTTTCAAAAATATCTCCAAAACTAAGGGAGATAGGGAGTTCTTATCGAAAATTTGGGGGGTGAGAGGTGTGCATTGAGAATTCACAATCAAAAAAATAGAATCGGTGAGTTTTTCAAAGATATTTCCGAAACTAAGAGACAGCGAATTTTTACTGAAAAATTGCGGAAGGGTGAGGGTTGTATATCGAGAATTCAATAAAACCTCCCTCTTCCCCAAATTTTCAGTAAAAATTCACTATCTCCCTTAGTTTTGGAGATATTTTTAAAAAAGTCGCGGACTCATTTTTTCTGGTTGTGAATTCTCAATGCACCATACTCCCCTCNCCAAATTTTCAGTAAAAATTCACTATCTCCCTTAGTTTTGGAGATATTTTTAAAAAAGTCGCGGACTCATTTTTTCTGGTTGTGAATTCTCAATGCACCATACCCCCCTCCCACCATCTCGCCTCCCGAAAATTTTCGCTATCTCCCTTAGTTTCGGAGATATTTTGGAGAAACTCACCGACTCTTTTTTTGGTTCTCAATTCTTAATTCACAACCCCACCTCCCCCTCTCTGCAAAATGCTCCCTCCAAAAATAAAAGAAATTCTCTAGATTTTAGAAAATAATTTTTCTAAAATCAAGTATATTTAGTAACGGAACTAGAAAAAAAACGTTTAAAAGTAATGATCAAAATGGGGATTAATTTTAAACTATTTTTTTCTAAAACTTAGAAAAAAGTTCTAGATTTTGGAAAACTGAAGGTTAGAAACCGCAGTTTCTAAAATTTAGAAACATTTTTCTAAAGCCAATCCACGTTTTCTATCTGTGTATGCTGAACCATGTTTCGAGGGAATTTGAAACTTCTTCAGATTATGATGATTAACAATCGTGAATTCATGGGCGCATGATCATTCGACGCATAAAGGAATTATATTCCTCATTCTCTCAATGACTAGGAGGATATTCTAATTTCTGTAATGAGAAATGAGTAAAATTGGAGGAAACTTTTTCATAAAGATTGAAATATCAAACTGTAAACAAAATATAAAATTGGATATACGACCTTTTCGTTTTAGGTGAAACATTTTTCTAACTTCATCAAAAGTAAAAGGTCGTTTCTGCACTGATAACTAAACTCGAGATATTTTAATTTTTTGGGTTCACTTTGATTGGTTTCCTAAAAGCAAAAGGTCGTATATGCTGGCGGATACGACCTTTTGTCGGAAAAGGCCATTTTTGGCATATATGACTTTTTGCTTTTAAACACGCGATATGGGGTATTCCATGTGAACTCACCCAGGTCAAAACCCTCACCATCGCCAATCATATTGTCGATTTTTCCTGTGGTTGTATATGGAAAAATATGACTTCTCAAATTTTTTCAGATTTTTTGAGACATCCTGGGGACAGCCATGTTTTTTTGCAAGTTTTATCTTCAAATGCCTGTAATTTCCGTAAAAATCGACCGATTAGAGTTTTTTTTTACAAAATGTGCGTCTTCAAACACACTTTCCATATAAAAATATGCCAATTTTTTTCAATTCGTTCTTCCATCGATTTCCTCAGAAAAACCTCAAAAAACTTCAAAAAACGAGTCGTTTTCAAAGTTGGACCCTTTTTATAGTTTTCAAAAAATTTCAGTGAATATATTGGACCACAATCACATTTTTCACCAAAGGCCAAAGTGGGCTTTCCATTTCGTGGCCGTCATTTCAAATTTGAATATATGAATCCGCGATGAAGAATTTCAAAAATTTCAAAATTCCTTTCGCATTTGAACGCAGAAGCATTATTTGAATTTACCGCCTGAAGAATCACTGCATTATATTCGAATCTGGAACAATTTGAGGATTTTTTGAAAATTCGTTAACAATAAATCTTTTCGAGTGGTGTGTTCTAATAGAAATCCCACTTTGGCCTTTGGTGAAAAATTTTATTTTCGTCCAATATATTCACTGAAATTTTTTGAAAAATATAAAAAGGATCCAACTTTGAAAACGATTTGTTTTTTGACGTTTTTTGAGATTTTTCTGAGAAAATCGATGGAAGTACGAATTGAAAATAATTGGCATATTTTTATATGGAAAGTGTGTTCGAAGGCGCACATTTTGTAAAAAAAAAACTCAAATCGGTTGATTTTTACGGATGTTACAGGCATTTGAAGATAAAACTTGCAAAAAAAACATGGCTGCCCACAGGATGCCTCAAAAAATCTGAAAAAATTTGAGAAGTCACATTTTTCCATATACAACCACAGGAAAAATCGGCAATATGATTGACGATGGTGAGGGTTTTGACCTGGGTGAGTTCACATGGAATATCCATGAACCCACCCATGGATCCACCCATGGTGTGGTTCTATGGGGTGTGAGTTCACCCCATATGTAAAAAAATTCAGGGTGTAGCTGTATTCCTGGTACAGCCGCCAGAATACGTGGATACGTCTAATTGCTAGAATTAGTGTTTCTTAATAAAAATTTTCGCCCTGAAAGTTATCTTGGGAATTAAAAATTTGTTAATGGGATTGCAATTTCCTCTGAATTAAAAAAATTGAAAGTTTCCGACGGAAAGACCGAAGATAGGAGGGGGCATGCCGCACAAGGAGAAAAAACGATAGAAGAGGGTGGGGTAATTGGACATCTGGGAGTAAAATAGACCTTTAAAGAATTTACAAAAAAAAAATTTTTTCTTTGAAATTCAAATTTTTTTAAATTGTTTCATTGGGCAATCTAGACACCTGATAAATCCATATAGGATGGACTAAAATAGGCGCTCAAAAAATTTTCAATAATCGAATTTTTTTTAATTGCTGCTTGGTAAAGTTCCCAACCGAAGAATTATTCAAGAGTGGGGTAAATATTTTTATAGAGCGAAATTGGAGTTTGGAAAGATATTAACAAATAAACTTCAATTCTATTAGATGTTACATTAAAGTTTGAAATATAGGGTAGTTTTGGATTTCCTGTTTTACTATTGGAATAACTTTGAAATTATTTATTTTCTCAATGAACCATTGTACGCCCTATACAACTGACTTTTTGTCCATTTGCGAAATAGATGGCGACTTTTCTACTCACAAACTAAATTACAATAAAACAATGGGGGGAAGGGAGGATAAATGAGCAAAGAAAAATTTGGTTTGATTTCGTCCACCCCCCACGACGAAAATCAAAAATGAGTTTTTTTTTCAATTTGAAAATCGCAGTCATGACTAGTGTTTTAGAAATTGAATAATATTGTTGAAACATAAGAAATTGAGGAAGACATCAAAGTGTCCATTTTACCCCGCTTTTGCTTTACCTTGCAACTCCTACGACGCAGTTTTATGACAATGTGTTTGTTTTTATAATCTTTAAATGAAGTCGGAACAGTAGATTTGATCTAACTCAACTCATTATTTAAATCTGATGTCCATATTGCCCCATTCTCGCCTATACACAAATGTAGAATTCAGCCTTTCAATTTCAAAGATGGTCAGGCCATGCTTTCCGGTAAATATCACAAAAAATAGTATGTGCTCCGCGGGTGTGCAGAAAAGTACGACTTTACCTATTTGTCACGCAATATCTTATTTCAATACTTGAACAAAAAAAATCTAACAAAAGTACGACGAAAATAATGTAAAAATTCTATTTGAAACGTGATTGCAGTGTATTATCTTCACTAACTGGAAAGATCAATCTTTGGTTTTGTCATTTTTTCGTATTTCCACGTGACAATCCATAATTGTTGAGGACAAAACTTGAAGAATTTCGCCCCAAGATAACGCGGGCAAACGTGGAATTCTCAAGGGGATACGTCGGTGAAATTTAAGTCTTCACTGGACCTTGGAACCCATTGAACAGTTTGTGATATATGACGGAATATGGGTATAACTAGGAAAAATTGCGGACCCGATCGATTTTGCCCCGTATAACCACGAGAAGCTTCATTTTTTCCAGTTTTTACCTTCAAAATGCTCCTTGCGCCGTAGTTTTCATACGATTTTAGCTTTTTTAAAAATATTCGTTACACTTCAAAGAATAAAGTTGAGCATCCGTTTTACTTCAGTCGCAATAGATCATAAATAAATGAATTTGGAGTTTCATCAATTTTTCGCGTCTCTAGAGTAAGTAAAAGGGTTCAATTAGAGGATTAGAGTAGAGTAGAGGATTCGATTTTGAACTTTTTGTATTTCTATGAAACTAGATTAGTCCGCGCGCTGCGCGCGCGTATTTCCTACGCCGTGGGCCATAATGTATGTCAATTGTAGTGAATAATCTTATATTAGATTTCTTAAGTTAATATCATAGTTTCCGACGGAAAAGTTTCAGGAATGTATTCTATTTTTTTTATGTATACTAGATATGTGCGCGCGCTGACGCGCGCGCTCATCTCTTTGTTGTGAAAATGAAGAAATCGAATTTATTAAACTTCATATACTCATAGATGTTTTATAAATATTGATAATGACTTAAAGAGAATTAAGAGAATGAAGAGCATCAATGAATAATTTTTAATCTTCGATTAATTCTTTTTTTTTGACTTTTTAAAATAATCTGATTAAAATCTGTAATTGTTGAAAAATCAGGGGAGGGTTATGAATTGATTTCCTAGGAAACTGAAAAAATTTGTTGAATTCTTCGGAAAATTTCACAATTTTTCAGATAACCGTAGATCACAGATTTTTCTCGAATTATTTGGGAAACCGAAGAATTTTCGTGAATTTTGTAGAGTTTAGAATTTATGTATGAAAATCTGAGAAGCAAGAATTGATTATTTTGGCGTGTCATAAATATGAAAAAATTAAAATTTGGGAAGTGAAGAATAATTTGTGAGTTAAAAAAATTTAGAAATACTATTTTTTTTTCTCATGATCAAAAATTACGCAATTTAGATATGTTTTGATATAAAGATCAACTTCACACATGAAAAAATGAAAAATATGACGCAGAAAAATATTTTGCCATTTGAAGAATTTGAAAATACCGGGGATTTTTTTCAGCGACTACTTCACCTGACTCATTGACCAATCAAAATTGAGAATTAGCGGTCAGGCAGTTTCGAGATATTTCGATATAAAACAACTTCACGTTTCTTTCATCTTTAGTAAATAGGAATACATCCAGTGTGACTTTTTTTGAAACCAATCTATTCGGCGCGTTGTGTCATTAGATTTTTTTTATAAATGATGATAGCATACATTAAAGATATTACGATAATACTATATTATATATACTATGTATAATATACAATATATAAGAGTACTATATGTATTATAGAATATAATGTGCTTATTAAAAAAATGAAATAAGAAACTGATATTAATAATAATAATGCATAGTGTATTATAATATGATATAGAATATAATATAATAAAGTATTATCGTAATATCTTTAATTTATACTATCATCATTTATGAAAAATATCATGACACAATACGCCGAATAGATTGGCATCAAAATACGTTACACTGGATTTTTTATTAAAGGATTTCTTTATGTTGCAGCATTGGTTGAATTACGAGCTCACCGACAGAGTATCCAATGTCGAAATTCATGAGACTTTAGAGAAATTAAAACGGGATCACGTGAATATCATTGATTACTTCGTCAATCAACAATCCTTAGATCAAGTATTCCATAAATTGGCGAAGGTAGAGAATGTCGTAAAAGTTGATACATCATTGCTCCAACGAATATTTACAGAACTTCAAAAGGTGTTTTCCAAAAAATGAATCCAAATCTGAGTGAAGTCATGAAGAATATAGGTACCAATTTTCATAATAAATTTCAGTGTAAATTTTGACGTTTTATTACAATGCAGTTTTTTTATTTTCTCCTACAATTTTCTTATCCTTAATTTCATTTGTCTTTATACACTCGCACCAGGGCGTCAGTGTTTTATCACACGAGAGTTCGATATTCAATATTGTAAGTTGAGAGTCAGATATTGTTATATTGATGACTTCAAGTATTTTGTAGGAGACGTTATCGAGCCCCGTTTCTCGATCACGTTTTCTCGTCACTTCACGTTGATTGAAACACTTGGTTGTATCTCTTTTTCTGTGGTTTTTGTCATGGATATGCCTGCGAAAAAGATTTGATGACATTATTTGAAAAATATCGCACAAGAATTCGGTATTGAATGAATCGGCAGGAGGGGTAGTTTCACTCGAAGAACACTTTCGAATTAAGGCCCGGGTGTACTATCTGTCAAACGTTATCTCGATGTTTTTCTTCATCTCTCGTCATCTAAAATTGTCAATTCAGTCCTGCATCTTGCAGAAGTTTCGAAAAATTATGAATGAATAATCAAAAAAAAGTAGAAAAACGTAGAAAAACGCTCTTTGAAAAATTTCAGAATTTTTCAAAGAGCGTCTATTTTTTCTAATCATTCTATCATAATTTTTGGGAATTTCTACATGATGTACCACTCAATTGACAATTTTGGATTACGAAAGATAAAAAAAATCCAGGTAACATTCGAAAGATAGTACACCCGGGCCTTAATATTAACACCTTTCAATATAAAACAGCACAATTCCCGTGAAGATCTTTTTCATTGTTAGAAATTTATGTAATTTAATGTTGGGACTTGGATTTTAGATCAAGTTGTTCTCGGATTTTTATTTCTTGCTAAAAACCGAGATAGCCATATCCATAAATTATAATTACTGTTAAATTATTAAGTAGTCAATTAGTTAATATCACTGTGAAATGTCAATGATTGAAGGAATCATCAATTTAAATATTCAAATTCCGACTTATTTATTAATCAGTAATTGAGTTAGGAAGATTGACGATTATTTGGATAATCGGAAATCACTTTAAAGAAATTTAGTATTATTCACTTGATAGAAAATTTAAAGATCCATATTATTAAATATTCAATTCACCATCAACTGGAAATTTAGATTATCAATTATTCTAGTATTTTTAAATTTTGATTAGCATATTTAAACCTTGATGAATGTCAGTAGGAAATTCGTTAAATATTGAAGAATTGGAAGATTGATGGCCATCTCAGGTTAAAAATTCTGACCCATATTTAATAAATATGCATTTCGCTATAATAAATCCAATTTAGAAATTCACAGGGAAAACTAAAAACTGTATTAAATTAGATTTTGAATGAATTAAAATTTGCCGACTAAAATTGCTCATATTTTCACAACTTTCAAGCATTTTTTAAAGTTTTAAAGAGAATTGGGGTGGACTAGAGTCAAGTCCACTTATTCTACTTCACGAACACACCAATTTATTGATAAATAAATTCTACCTAAATGTATTCTGCGTGCCAGTGGAAATATTCTGTGGCCGTCGTACCACTAGATTAGCTTCCTTCAATCTCACATAAAACTCATCATCCTCTAGACCCCATCCCCAGTATTTATTGGACATTCCATTCACTTGAATAAAGTGATCTCTGAAAAAAAGACATCGATATAAAAAGTAAGACAAAAAAGAATAAATAAAATTAAAAACCACTCATGATATGTGATTCCCAAAATACTAGAAACATTCACTGATACTCCTAACTACCTTTTAATGAGTAAAATTCCTCCAATGAACGTGGAATAATGATAGCGTGGATGGAGATCAGGTGCTGATACATGGAAAGGTGTATCAGGATATCCGTATGATAAATTGTCATTCAATGGTAACAAATCCACATCATGCATCGCGATGTAGTCGAATTCATTCTTTACGTGCAGAAATCCCACGTTCACGAGAGATGCTCTATTAAATCTAAATCTGTCCACCTGTCATGAAATAACACCGAATCAATTCATTAGTAAATGAGTTGTACGTTACAAATTAATTATGTGCATATAATTAAATATTGAATTGTCTTAATGATGAGTCAGTCGAGGAAAAAATATCAACGGATTGTTTTCGTTCAAAAATTTCCTCAGCTACAGAGAAGATGAATATTAGGGCCCATTAAAATGACGCTTGACTTTTCGGTTTTGATGCTCACTACAATTTCATGTATTTTCCCTGGTAAAAAAATTGTCGTTGGAGCCGATCGGAGCATTTTTAGTACTGCCTCAGCGGGGTCGAAATTGCTTCAATAAAGACTTGTTCATTTTTCCACTTATTCCGATTTAGTCGCTCACCGAGAGTCAAATAGTAAAAAAAAATAACAAGAATTTGGGCACTTGCGGAGCTCGACAGGATGATATTAACCCCTGCCTCCTTGCTAAGTTTTATTTTTCATTTTTTAGCTTCCCGATGAAATAATTATTTCAATAGTAGATTTCATCATTAGGTCTACAAAGTATTTTTTTTATTTATTTATTTCTTTACTACTACCGTTACTACCACTACTAACATTATTTTTAAAACTACAAAACTTGACACACTCGTTTGTTTGCAACGAAGCTATCGGGAAATACCCGATCATTTTTAAGCTCTCGGGCTATTACTACTGATAAAGACAGCCCATGATTTCACAAAAACGGTTATCATATTTGCAATCAGCGACCTCGACAATGTACATTCTAATGGTCACATCTTTAGACATCTCAATGTACACAGAAGTTCCCCTGGCGGGTAGTCGGACAGTTTTTCCCCGGACAAAATTTCCCTGAAAAAAATTTCCCCGGACAAAATCTCCCCGTCCTACTAAATTCTTTGTCCTGATGATTTGTTGTGAATAATTGATTTTACTAGAGATTTATGTTCATAACTTTGCTAATACGATTATGCGATTTGACGGTGTGGTATAGGAGAAATGTATTAATAATTCCCAAGTATTTATTGTTATGTGTTCCCTATCATTTCTATTACATTTGTTCCTTTGTAATTTCACTGAGGCTAAAAACTCGGTAATTTCATATGTTCTATTGTGCGATTCAGTAATAAAAACCCCTTTAATTAAGCATTATCATTATATTTATTTTGACCGGATCCAGTTTCCTAATCGCAAATTCCTTTTGCAGGGAGATTTTGTCCGGGCAAATTCTTTTTCGGAGAGATTTTGTCCGGGGAGATTTTGTCCGAGAAATTTTGTCCGGGGATAAGCTGTCCTAGAATCCCCCTGGCGTATGGGACTATTTGTTGAAACCTCACCGCAACTTTTTTTAATATTCTGGGTATGTCCTCGTCATTCCTTGAGGAAGATGTAGTAATCGGGAAAAATCTACAATTTTATCGAAATACAAAGAAAATCGTCAAAACCTGTGAAGGGTAGGGTTGAGAACAGCATCGCATTGGCAACAAATTTCATCAAATCGGCAACTACAGATGAACGGGTTTCTTCTTTTTTCTACATTCTCAACCATTGAAAAACCGTCAAATCCCGCCTATTTCCCAACTATGTTTCGTGGGAAAAAGGTAAATAATGACATTCATCTGGAATTCACATAGAATGTTTATGTTCATAGTTGAATTATCTACGAATTTTCCTAGAATTTTTTCAGATTTCCATTTCAAGTTATTGACGATTGATGTTATTGATTGATGCTAAACAGAAAAATCTCCATAAGAGCCCATGTATAAGAAGCGAGTTGAATCGTTAATAACTTTAAAAGAAAATTTGAAAAAATTTGAAGAATATTCGTAGATAATTAAATTTTGAGTATAAACATTCTATATGAATTGCAGATGAATGTTATTATTTACCTTCCCGTGTAAACATTCATTAGCTTACGTACTATTGTAGATATCGAATTTCTCAAAAATTCCCCATAAAGTAGATAAAATTATCGACGCAGTGTGAGTTGATTTTTTTTTTCAAGTTACTTTTAACCCTAGTTGGTCACCATAGGAGGGAAACGCCGCAGAAGGTCGATTTTTTTTCTTACCATGGACTGGCTGAGCGGAAAAATCCTAAAAAATTGGAATGCGTCAATTCAAGTGTCTATAAAATAATAATATTTTTTTAAATTATTTATATTCACAATTCCTGAAGAAAAAAAATTATTTCTAACAGACGGGCAATTTTTTCACATGTTAAATGAAATTGCCCGTTGTGCGACGTTGCCGAAGTCTCGCTAAACGCGCCCGGGCAGTATTGAGTGAATTCGGCAACACTCGGGCCTAAATAACACGGCGGCGATTCCCTGCGGAGGTGGCCAAGTCGCAAGTTCTCATATGGTGACCAAACTAGGGTTAATATTTTTCTTCAATATATGAACAATGTGGAACTGAATTCGATGTTGGGTGCATATTCAAACCTCTCGTTTATCGAGATAATTTTTATCCAAAATTTGAAAATTTTTACCGAACATACATATACTATACATTCCTTTGTCGAATAGCGAAAAGAAAATTTCGATTCAATGAATTACTGATTTGTTATTAACAAATTTCTGTCAATCGCCGATCGTGGCAATCGTTTGTACAATCGAACTGAGATTGGCTATTCGGTGAAAGCTCAAGATTATCGTAAATTTTAGTTCACAATTTTGGATCATCAATGTAGAAGTTGCGTATTGAACAGTGAATTCGAGTTGACGGGCGGTCGCGAGCCGATGAGGACACACATCGCGATATAGGTCCCGTAGGGATTAAAGTAGCTCTACCCTTCCGCCGGGCTATGCTGTACTTTTGGATATTTTCGATTTTTTAATTTTTCAACTAAATTACATGGGAAAAATTTGAAAAAATTCATAGTCAGTATTATCTAAATTAAATTTCGCAAAATATAGATATTTTTTCAAACATTTCCTTCTTATAAATAAATAATAAAACTTGTTTGCAAAACCGTGGATTATTTTTTATGAGGTGTCAAAAAAATTCTTGATTTTTTCACATCTAAGGAAAAAAAATCAGATTTTAATCTTTGATTACAACGGAAATGTTGATTTTCACAGAAGACACTGGGTTAAATCTTGATTTTTAAACATTTCTTCTTTGAAAAACCAAAACGATAATTAAATTGAGAAAAAAATTAGAATTCCGAATCTAATCGAGTTTTCTGCAATTTTTTTGCAATTTTCAATAATCTTTGAATTGACCGTAAGGGTAGAGCTACTTTAAATAACTCATTCATTGGGAAGATAAAAATTGAAAAATAAATATTTGATAGCAGTAAAACAGTGGTTAATATCATCTTATTTACTTTTCCCCGTAGGTGCATAAACTCTTGTTATTTATTTTATTATTTGACTCTCGATGAGCGACCAAACCGGAATAAGTTAAAAAATTGGCATATGTCATTTTGAGGCAACTTCGATCTCGCTGAGGCAATACTAAAAATGCTTTGCCAGCGACATACCTCGCGAGAATTTTTTTTCCGAGAAAATATGTGAAATTTTGAGGAGCAAGAAAATTAAAAACTCAGGTGTCATTTTGATAAATCAGGGGCTATCATTTCATCATTAGATGTTGTTTATATGTTGTTTATTCGCTATGTGTATGCAAAAAGTAAGAACTATGGCGTAAAAGAGATTTTATTATTTGTTTGCCTGCAGAAGCAGAGAATCGAGGGCTGATGCACTTTACAATAATTAAGATTTACTTATCTTCATTGAAATTTGAAAAATAATATAACAATTGGTAATTTAATTTCTCAATTATTGGTTGATAAAAGAATTCGGAATTTGAATATTTAAATTGATAGTCATTTTTTCAAGCAAAAAATTGGGGAGTAATATTAACAATTGACTTATTCAAAATTTAACTTCAATTCAAAATTATGATTATGCCGATGTTCGGGCTGATGGTAATTTTTGGGACAGATCTTTTTTACAGAATCATCTACGGAAAAATATAGGAAAGAAGAACTTCAAACAGTCCGTTATCTTAATCGTTCATGCCCAAGCAAGTTTTTATAAGCCTGAAAAACCGAAAAATACCTACAGATTTCCTCACAAACAAAACATCAAAAGTATAGCTGGTAATTTATTCTTATTAATACATTTTCGTTTAAATGCTGTCAAAACCTGAACTTCAATCTCAGAAATTGAGTCCAGAGGGACTTTTCTTTCGATTCCATGGTTGTAGAAACAACCAGACAAGAATCAACTATTATTGTCTCAATATTTCTCATATTTTTTATGCAGAGAATGAACAACGTATGGAAACTTTAGAGTAAATCTACACGACTGGCCCCTCAAAACGACATTTCCTAATACAATAATTTTCGTTTTAAAACAAGGGTATCTCAAAATTCGCATAAGGCTACACAAGTAAGTTGCCAAACAAGTCTTGTTTGAGCCAACAAAATCGCTAGTTGAAAGTTGCCAAAAAAGAATTTGTTTGGCTCGAATTTAAAAGTCTCAAACATTAATAATTGTTCTGCATTCGATAGCAACGAAATATTTGGCTCAAGGGGCGGATAATTCACACCAGACGGTGCCTTTTTAGGATGAAAATATCTCATACAGAGGAAAATTTATCAACTAATATTTTATCCTCAAGTTACAAGATTGCTATCATATCATTATTATTGTTTCATTTAAGGGTTCATTTCTTGTCTGTGATTATTAGACAGTCGAAACGAAAAACTACTATCCCTTGTTTCGCATAAAACAAAGATTTTTCGGGAGCAAAATACTATGGGAGTATCGAATAACGAAGGAGTAGTGCTAGAAATGACATTTCTTGCGTGGACAGAGAATGCAATTTTTTTTTGAACTACAAAATCTATTTTTGCGACAAAAATTTTTCTTTCCGACGCACTTTCTGCATGTTTGGCACAAAAAATCCTTTTTTGATAATTTTCAAAAAAATATGTTCTTGGCACAAGTAAGACTTGTTTGAGAACTTTGTCGTTTTTCTCTGAGTGTAGGGTATCTCAAAATTCATGTGAAAGCTTGTTGTTCGCATCCATTTCTAAGTCTGACGGAACCCACAAATTATTCCATTTCTCTTCCAATATGAACTTTATGTTATTCGTACTTTTTGATGCATCCATATCATTTATCCAACTGTCAAGAGAAGGAAAACGTGAGATTTCAGACGATTTTTCACATGAATTTTGAGATGTCCTCGTTGTAAAAAGAACATTGAAATACCTTTGTTTTCTCAGGAGATGTCGTAAAAATATCTGGATTATTTATTTTTTTACCTGGTGGAGAATAAATATTCTATAGTCAATATTCTGTTTATCTAAGAATCGTTTCATGTAAGGAGCAAACGTCAATAGCTCCTCGAAACGATCTCTGAATGGCACCAGTACAGCTAATCTGTGCTGTGACTTTCTCAAGGGTTTTGGCACATTGTTTGAATCCTTCTGTAGTCCTTCAGAGTCCCCAGGACACTTACATTCCTCTGGAATTATCAAACAACATCCGTAATGAAGGGAACTCTTCTGAATTTGAACCCTTAACCAGGTGAGGATCCTGAACTTAATGATCTTACCGGTGCTAAATGGCAGAGTACTGATAAGGCATGTTATGAAGAAAGTAATGAGTATTCCGACCAGCAAATACTTCGGCCGAATGCCCTTCCAGCGTGATTCCATCACTATTCAATTGTTTATTTCTCCCAAGGCAAGAGATGCCAATTAAACTGTGAGTAATCGCTCACCTCCATTGATACTCTAGAGTAGTTAAAATATTTGAGAATGTGGAGAACGATCTTCCAGTTGTTGTTTGCAGACACATGTCACTTTTTTTAAGCATCCAAACCATGCAGTTTATTCTGCAATAAAAAAAAATTACAAAAATACAAAGGCGTTTACAAAATAATTCTTTAGGTACTATTCATAACGACTTACATCACTTCTTCACACGTACGAAAAAATTTAATAGAATAACCTTTCGAATTCGTTAGAAAATTGTATTGAATTTCTATTAAACTTTCTATTAGTTTTTGGCTGATTCTATTGACATGTTCAATAGAAAAAGTCAACAGAATTCGATTTTTCTATATAACTTATTCTTTTTAGATATTTTCTATAGAATTTTCTAGGTTTTTTTCACTCTATTTTTCTTTTCTTCTCATCAAGAAAATCAAACGAAAAAACTTAGAAAATTTGAGCCGAGGAAATTCTATAGAAAATATCTCAATAGAATAAGTTATATAGAAAAACTGAATTCTATTAACTTTTTCTATTGAATATTTTCTACTGAACATTCAATAGAATCGGCCAAAAACTAATAGAATAGTTAAACAGAAATTCAATAGTTTTCTAACGAATTCGATAGATTTTTGTATTAAATTGTTTCGTCCGCGCAAACATTCAATCCTGAGGAGTTTAAGAAGGAATCAATATGTTTGAGAATATTTCTCTTCAATTTCTTTAAAAAGACTTTGATTTCATAGGGTGGGAGGAAGCCTTCACTTCGTATCCCTGCCAAAAGCCTCTGACGGTGTGGCTCATAGATGGGACAGTGCCAGAGCACATGGTCGAGGTCTTCATTCGGATCACCACAATCACAAGATGAAGACTCGATGAAGCCAACTCTTTTCAAAGAGCTAACGAGATTGTAATGATTCGCTCTGGTCCTGTTAACCCATACTATGGTTCTCCGTGGGAGTTTACTATGACGTTTGTATCAGGGGGTTCTGTTCTTTTTATAATATTATAATATAAGTTGTACCAGTCTCCAGGCTCATTCCAAGGATTTTTTCTTCTGTTTCATTAAATGATTCCCTCTTGAATCCCTCGGTAAAATCAGAGAAGGGAAGCACAGACACATATCAGTTGAAACTATTTATTATGGTTTATTCTAACGCTTTTCTCGGCTTTTACACCGCACTACATCATTCAAAGCCTATGAATAACATAACCTGACTACACCTGCGTAAGTATCTAGATCACCGATGTCCGCTGAATTCAAGATAATTTATTATTCGTAATTTTGGTACGAAAAAAATTTTGTAGAAAAATCGAATGCATTAGAAAATTCCATTTAGCTTTACGATGATTAAATTGAAAACATCACAGTCTTTCCACTAAATTTTTTATAGCAGTATTCAATAGAAGAAATAATAGATTTTTACTTTTGTAAACAATTCATTCTTCGAGATATTTTTGTAGGAATTTCTTTTCATGAAAAATTCAGGAAAAACTTGGAAAATTTAAGCCAAGGAATTTATATAGAAACAATCGTAACATTTCACTTCTGTAAACTGAATATTTAAGGACATTGTAATTGAAACATTTACCAAATGTTAGACTGATACGTAAACAATTTATATCTATTTTTGTAATATTTTTTAGCAGGAAAAATCATATGGTTTGGATGCGTTAATAAAAAAAACAATCGTAACATAGTAAGTTTTATAAACAAATCAAATTTTGAACAATCTAATAAATTTTCTTAGCAAAAGCGTTAGGTTTTTCCTATCAAATTTTTTTGTATGTGTCGTCGTGCATAAGAAAATTTAAGATAGAATCCTAGTACATTTGGTAGAATAATCCATTGGAATTCCCTTACTTTCCAATTTTGTCGCAGTCCGTCTGGATTTTTTTCTCAATACAAAAATTTCAGGCAAAATATGTAACAGAAAAAAAATTAATAGATATTTTCTGTTCAATAAAAATTCCTCGCTCAAAATTTCCCACGTTATTTCTTCTAATTATCAACAGAACGATAAAAAAGAAAGTGGGAAAAATTTCAGAAAATTATACCTTGGAAAGTTTTAATAAGTTAGAAAAATCCCATTTGATTATTTTTTTTATTTGACTATTGCGATTTTCAAAGAAATTCTCTTGGACATGTTCTAGGATTTTCTTTGATATTTTTCCATGTTTACTTGACTGAAATTTCCAGGGAAGGCTCGGTAAAGTCTGAAGCGTTAATGGATTTTTACATTTTCAATGAATATTTGGGCTACATCAGCCTATTCGTAAAGAAAATAAGAATTTTTTATTGGGAAATTCAGACAAAAATCTTCAACAGTGTATAAATTTTTGAAAAAGAAAAATTCATCATTTTTTCTGCAAGAGCAAATTTTCAACTGAAGTAGAAAGATAGTCTATAATTAGAACTTTTTTTTTAGCAACGGAAAGAAAATATAGAAATAATGAGGATAAATTGAACAATTAAATACACATTTTATGATAATATATCATGAAAAACATTTATTACAAATAACCTAGATAAAAGGGAAGCTAAATAACTTTCCAAAGTGATCCATCAATTATCAACCATAATATCAAAATCACTCGTATATTTACATGTAATTTTACTCAATATTTCATTTTTCATATTTCTCTTAACTATTAATTTCTTGTTCCATTCTGTTCCGTGGGGTAAAAAACGACAAAATAAAGGAGAAATCTAAACTAACGAGTAAACTGCTATCAGTCCTACAGATAATATCGTCAAATTGATAAAATAAAAAATGACAAATACTCTCTACTAGCATGTAATAATTTTTCTTACAAATCTTGTTTCTTGTTTCCATACTTTTGGCGAAGAAAAGGCCTCTCTCTGAGTATATTCCATCATTGAAATACTAATTACCGTTTTATATATAAAAAAAATTGAATTCTTTAACCTGGGCATTGCAGTCAGGAAATTTCTTACTTCCTAACATCTGAATATAGATACTATTATAAGTCATGTATCATTAAAAATGGATTATCCAAAAATAATCTGTACTTTATCATCTGAAATTCTTAACTCTACAAGCAAAAATGAAAAATTGATTTTTTCAAAATTAAGGATGAACAATTCAAATAATTCTGGGATATTGTTCACATAACGACACACCATTTCTTGGGCTCAACATTTGCATTGACTCCCACTTGAACATTCTCATTGTCACCCTCAGACTTCTCTCCAATATCAAATTTGAATCCTTTGGGATTGGGAGTGGAGACTTGCACAGGCCTCCGAAGATTTTTAATATATTCCAACGAAGTATTGAATATTGAGCTCTCCTCCTGCCTTGGCTTTTTTGCAGAATCGTTGACCTCAGACCCAAGCTTGCGTTTACGATCACTAGGAGTTCCATTGCGACTGGGTGAGTCCAGAAAACCTGGAGTATAGCGTAGTGCATCGTCCTGAGAGAAGGAAGCACTACTCGTATTAACAAATAATGAATCATTGGGTGTACGTTGACGATCTCTGAGGGTGACGTGCCTCATACGACCGATGGAATTCCTTCCAGAGATTCCTCGTAGAGTTCTACCAAAGGACAAGTCCTTAAATGCTTCAGACATGCTGGCGTTGGGGTCTGTTACGTCCATCATCTTTGAGTTGTCTCTCAAACAATCGTTCAACTTGATCTGCACGTCCTTCAACATTATTGTCGAGTCGTAGGAGACGAAGGAGGGGTCATCCTCAGGCTTCACTTGGTCTTCGTTGCTCTCTGATGGATTCTCCTGGGATTTTAGGTCTGAAGGTGGACAAGACTCTGACGTTGTAGATTCGACCAAAACGTCCGCAGGGTTGGCGTCATTGCTTGATGGCTCTGATTGTTTTTGCTCCGAGGAAATGGCTGTTTGCTCTTTCTCAAGGGCCTCCTCCGGCTTCTCAGAGAACTCTAATACCAATGAATCATCTGAAATCTCCACCAAGTCGATGACTTCACTGTTTGTACTCTCGGTTTCAGACACCACGATCTCCTTTGGCTCATTCACCTCTGGTTGTGGGGACACTCCATCGTCCCTTTCTTTTCCATTGTCTTTTGGAGATTGAGAAGAGTGGCTTTCCACACTGGCTTTCCCGTTCGTGTCTGATGAGGCTGAAGGAATTTCCTTGATCTCGGGTGGGTTATCGTCAGGCTTTGACTTTGATTTCAGATCCTTTTTCTTTGATTGAGGTATTACTTCTGCTGACTCCTGTTGGACTTTCATCGTGGACTTTTGCTTGTAGTGCTCTTGAAGACGTTTCTCGGATTTTTGGGAGGGCTGAGGAATCACTCGGGGCTGGAAGTTTGTGGATAATGGCTTCAGCTTTGAAGGACTGCGTAATTTACTCTGTGGGGGAATTTCAAGGGGGATTAATTACATTATTACATAATAATAATCTAATAATAAATTTTTAGTCTCCAATTCTCATTTTCTGTCATTTATTCTATTAATGCTATCAAAAGACAAGGATAGAAATCAAATTTATGGGTATTCTTCTATGATTCGAAAAAATGTATCGATTTTAAAACTTTCCTTGCCTGTCAATTCCCCAAAAAATCAAAATCCATTTTAACAATAACCCAAGACCACCCAAGAGAATTTCAGCCGCAGCGAAAAAATGTTTTTTACGTAAGTTTTCTCCATTATTCCATTTATTAACCCGTGGGAATGGCGCAAAATTTCACCGCTTCTTTATTTCCATATACATACAACAATCGTGGGGCCTTAAATTTTCTAATGAGTGTACATCAGAAAATCTATTATCGGAAGTATACTCGAATTCCCAAACGCATTCACGAAAAATTAATTTTTACATAATTATTATTGATCTTTTCATTAAGCTTCAGGAAACCCCTTTTATTGATGATTAAATTCATTGAAAAAACTATTCCCTGCCATTTTCTCCTAAAACCAGAATTATTGGAAATATGAAATTTGACCCATCACAATTCTCGAGTCTTGATTCATTTTAACAAAATAACGTCTATGGTAATTACAAGCGAATTGTGCTCATTTATGAATGACCATTCAATGTATTTGAACTCATCAATTAATGGTCATTCACCTAGGCGATCAGTGTCACCTGCAACTCAAAAATATGTCGAGTCGTACTCATCTACAATTTACCCCTTGACGAATGAAATCATATTTCCTTTAAGAAATTATTTAATTTTTTTCATTCAAGCATGTATGACCTTTCGGGTTTTTACATTCCTTTAAAAAATTAATTCTTAGTAGATTCTTTACAAAGTAGTCTTGCATGTCATGAGAGAATAGGGAAAAATTTTCGCTCATCTAGTTGGTTACAAATTTCTCATCTTCATGGTTTTCTTATACACGTAAGAATCACCAAAAACCTATGTGAAAATTAAGACAGACACGTTCATATTCATTCAATAATTATTTACCTTGGGGTTTTTAGGAAGTACTAGCCCAGTAGCTCCCGTTTTCTTAGCAACTCCAACAGTCTTCGGCCTGTATCAAAAGCACAAAATCTTACTAAACTATTACCAAGAACCAACTAAGATCATCAACCAATCACTATCAAGCATGGAATATCATCCCTGCAAGAGAGTTTGTGGGTTTCATTTCACAGAATAAAATAGATGAAAAAAAATCCCTAACTTGCGAAATTTTTTTCCAAAAGCATCTTTTTCTGTCAAATTTCTACAACTTTTCGTGCAGTTTCAGTAAATGTTTCCTCATTCCTGAGAAACGCGATGAAACCAAATCTTATAATATAGACTTTTTCCTGCACTCAAAAACAACTAATGTTGTTGAAGGAATATATTTGGGTTATTTTCGAAAGAAAAAATAACATTGTTATGGATTATCATCGATCATCAAGCTAAAAAAAATTATTTTTTTACTATTTACTTTTTTTTGAAAACGTTCATGGATAATACTCAGTGCCATGAACGTCGTTCAGAAAATACAATAGATAACATAAAAATGTTTCTTAATATATATTATTCATTTATTAAGTGCTTTCTTACTCACGAATCGCGGGGAAGGGAGTGACGATGGCATAGGTCCGCACTGTTTTCTGGCGATATCTGTTTGTCTTATATATTAGATATTCTGTATGTTGGCTGCATTTAGGTTAATACCTAAAGCAATTTTTGTATTCTGTATTTATCTATTCATGTTATTATTGTGTTGAGAAGGCGAGGCTTGTGTAGGTGTAAAACAGTAATTGTAGCACCAATGAAATAAAATTCTATTCTATTCTACAATAGATAAGAAATAGTTGAAGAATTCTTGAATTATGAAATACTTGTTTTGAACCACGATTTTTCATTCAAGTTCAAGAAGTATACGTTCCTCCATTTTTACTGATAGAATGGAAACAAGTGGGAAATGCTCTTGTATTGAATATATTATAGGGATTTTTGCTAAGAAATTATCAATATGCTTCCGAATGGTCATTTTGCACATCATTTCCTGCTATCATGTATAATTCATTGTTTACTTCATTTTATTAAATTGAATAAGATTTCTTTTTAGCTAATTTTGTTAGATTTTCAACTTAGTTGAATGTTATCTTTATCATTATTCTTACTATTCCTTTTGCAGTTGTACCTTTCCCCTCAGCCCTTCGATAAAATGTTGATAGAAAAATGTTATTTATACATAATTGAATGAATTTGAAACATCACATTTGAAAAAATCATCAGAAAGGTCACTTTCAGGTAAATTCATCAAATATTCTAAATTTTCAACAATCATCATAAAAATCAAATCAACCAATACAGCTATCGTAATCATCTTTTAACTTTGACTTAATGGCAGTAAAACAAACATTTTAAGCTAGAATTGAATTCATTTGAAGCATGATATCCAAAGATATCCTGGGAATTCTGATTTTCAAAAAAAAAAAACAGAATTTTTGCAAATTTTCACATGAATCTGAAAATAACGATTATTGCTATCGATCAAACGAATTTGTTAAGACATCATTCAATCAATTCAGAACACTTTGTTTAGTTATCGCAAAAAAATCAATTTTTGAAAAATTTCGAAAATTTTAAAAATTAATAATGAATTAAATTTTAATTAATGGTGATTGGTAGGGCTCAACAATTCCAACATTTGAGGAAAAAAAAATTCAAATCCATCGATTCTTTAGCGAACAATCGAAGAAAAATTTGTTTACATACGTACGCACATACGTATGTCGCGTGCTAAATGGAAAAAGGTCGTATAAACCTAATCTAGGGAACATGAAATCTGGACGATTTGGGCTCTCTAGAATCATTTTAACCCAACTTTTGAGGACAAATTTTTTTTTGGCGCATACGACTTCCACAAATTTTTCTCCAATAGAAATTTCTCTAGAATAATGTTCATTTCTTTAAAAGTACAACCGAATATCATAAAATTGAAGCGAAAACGGTGAAAGGTTTTTCTTATTTTCCCACTACTGGAGAAATATTTGTCAAAATGAAAATAGCATTTTCGGACTTTTTAGATCACAATGGGTCGATATAACACGAAAAATCCCAAACTCAAATACGAACGATTACAATGCTTCCATTCAGAAGCAAAAGAATCGTTAATATAAATTCCTCTCCCTCCTATAAAAAATTTAAAAGGGCGCAGAATCTATATCGATTATGTAAAAAAAACCATGAGTTTTGTTATCCAACAATCAACTCAGAAAGTAAACGTTATCACCAAACTTTTCGAATGCCCTTATCAGAAATTGATTTCTAGGATGCTTGGGATATCGTTCTTGTAGTATAATGTAATAATTTATGCATCCATGTAGAATAAAAAATATTAAGAAACAATCCACTCATTATAAAAAATCTTTCTCCCAAATTTCCGGCGATAGAATATTAAAACAATTTATCACATAGATCCCTCGTTTCTCTATCAAAATAATGACGAGTGCAAGAGCAAATTTCCCTTAATTTTCCAAAAACTAACCAACGTTATTATTCAATCATCACCAAGCATCCACCGCTCCAAAAATAATTGCAGGCACCAAAAAGTCGTGAGTTTATTTTTAAAAAACCATACCTATAATCATTATCCCCTGATCCTGGTCTTGGAAATAATAAATCATCAAAATAACTAGGGAAGGGTAGGGTAAAACGGACACTTTTGACTTTTTTTGGAATATTCATGACGTGTTGAATTGTTCATGAAATGGAATAATTTTATTTTTCAATTGAAAAACAATGATTCCTCTTTGTGATGAGCTGAGACTGAGCGCAATTGATAAATCTGTTTCTGAGTTACGAATATTTTTAAAAAATTCAAAAGTGTCCATTTTACCCTACCCTCCCCTATCCCACAAACCTCGATATCTCAGATTGTTTGGTGTTGGCCTCAGGAATCTTCTGATTCGAATTGCTCCCCTTTAACCTCTTGAGGCAATTTTTCTCATCAACCGACTGTGACTCCTTGCCTGTTTTTCCTATAGCTCCACGATTCATTATAACCCAGAGACTTTAATGATTTTATTCAGGGACCACTGAATCTCTCTCCACGCCCTGCTATTTATTTTCTTGTTTTTTCGTTCAACTCGTTTTCTTTCACCAATTTCCGGGGTACCGCTACTCGCACGCGTCCCCCCACAGGCCGGCTGACAATTGCTATTGAGAAAAACCCAATCGAATTGATGAAAATTACCCAGCACAAGTGCCAAAGATCTTCTCCCTTAATTCTATTTAAAACCCAAATTCCTGACAGCATGCAACCAACGGATCGTGAATTCTCTCGACGAATTTCCAGGAGGGTAAAAAACTACGTCCCCGAACCCCCAGCACGCACACACATACACAAACACACACAATACACCAAAGGGAAACACAAAATGACGCCGTGTAATGCCGCCTATCGGTTCGCCGTAAATACTACAAGTGTAGGAAAATGATCCTCGTATTTTTATCAGTCCTCGCCCCCGAGATTAATTATCCAACTAATTTACGTAACAAACGCGTGGAGTTCACTCCACCCAAACCCAAAAATCTAACAATGATAGAGTAGGTTAAGAATTATATGATTGAAACAATAATTACCGGTGTCGTTTGGAGCCTCTCGACGACTCTCTCTCGTGATTCTCCTTGTTACACTAATTAAAGCGTAAAACTGGGGGCACAGTTTTCAGGTTTCAATGGCCCTGCATGCGGGAGTCTGGCTTTTCACGGAACAGAGGCACGCGCCCTCGTCTACACCGTCGGATAACGTAAACGCTTTCCATTCAAGTGTGACGATAAATAAAGAGAGATGGAGGAATATTTGGAATGGGGTGTGGGGTAATGGGGGGTCGAGGTGGACAACATTGAGAGGATATTTGAGAGGAGGGGGAATTATTGGAAATTTATTGGGTATTCGCGGTTGGCGAGAATTTATTGTCGGATGGTAAAGCACAGGGAAATGGTGGATAGATGGCGTCCTTGGAACGAAATAGGGACCCTACGTGGTAACTAGCGGTCTACGCGACAAAATTATCAGCCATTTTGGCGTTCTTGGTTGAGTTTTGTGGTTCGAGGTTGAGTGGTCGTTCCCCTGGCGTTTGTTTCGTTTATTTGAGCCTTTTTGGAGCGTGTGTAGCGGATAATATTGTTGAAGTATTTTTCCGTATTTTTTGAGACAAAGAATATCCGTAAGGGATATTTATCGAGCAGTTGAGGTTATTGAAACATAACGATTTGGAAGAAACGATAGAATGTCGATTGGAGTACCGATTAAAGTGCTGCATGAGGCGGAAGGCCACATCATAACCTGCGAGACCAATACCGGTGAAGTTTATCGTGGGAAATTGATCGAGGCTGAGGACAATATGAATTGTCAGATGCAGGGGATCACGGTGACGTACAGGGATGGAAGGTCTGCACAGTTGGAGAATGTTTACATTCGGGGGTCTAAGATTAGGTTTCTCATACTGCCTGATATGTTGAAAAATGCTCCGATGTTTAAGAGACCTGGGGGGAAGGGCTCTGGCACTGCTGGACGTGGAAAGTCTGCGATACTTCGGGCACAAGGTAATTAATTTATTATTTCCATTTTTTGTTTTCGTCTTCATTTTTTATGGGATTTCGATCGGATTTTCGAGGGGGATCACTATGAGCTAATTTTTCTATATTTTTTATGCAGCAAGAGGACGAGGACGAGGGCAGAATCAAAGAGGCAGAGGCACGGGCTCTGCCCCTTGGCTCAATCAACAGAATCAACCTGGTGGGTCAGCTCCTGGCAGAGGAAGGGGCTAATAACTTGGATTCCCACTCTATGCTGATAAGATTCTTAGATATAAGGAACTATTATCATACCCAACTATTTTTCTTCATCAACTTCTGAATGATTGATTATCGTATGTTCAGGTATTTTTTATCGAAGAAGTGTGGGGAGGATATTTGCTTTGGCAAGTATCGTTTGTGAAATAAAATTGATAAAAAAAGTCCTTTGGTTGTGGAATTTTTCTCCTGAGCTTTATTATTTTCTACTAATTTTTAGGATTGATTAACAAAAAAAGTAATGGCACAGGTTTTTCCTTTCCTTCCTTGAGAAATATTCAAAATAAACAAAACGTATTCGGAGGAATTGTTTAATGAGTCTATCATATCTCGTGGAATATCATAGGGGTGGGTGGGGTAAAAGGGACACTAGACTTTTTTTTAAATTACTCATGACTCAGAAACAAATTTATCAATTGAGCCCAGTTTAGGCTCATCACAAAGGGAAAAAACTGTTCTTTGCATTGAAAAAATATATATTAAATTCCATCAACATTTCAACCTGTCATTAACATTTTTTAAAAAGTCAAATTTTACCCCAAACTTAATTATCTTGGTAATTTGTGGTTTTAGGGGAAAATGTCGAAGGAAAATTTTTGGAGCAAGTTTCACGATTTCATCTTGATGATGCATGATTTCAGGGGAAAATGTCAGAGAACAATTTTTGTAGACCATTTTCGTAGCTACAAAAACGTATTCGAAATATTTGTTTAATAAGTCTATCATATCTCATGGAATATCATAGGGGTGGGTGGGGTAAAATGGACACTCTAGACTTTTTTTAAATTTGACTCAGAAACAAATTTATCAATTGAGCTCAGTTTAGGCTCACCCCAAAAGGAAAGATTTGTTCTTTGCATTGAAAAAAAAAATTAAATTTCAACATTTCAACCTGTCATTAACATTTTAAAAAAAGTCAAACGTGTCCATTTTACCCCAAACCCAGTTGTCTTGGTAATTAGTAGTTTTAGGGAAAAATGTCAGAAAACAATTTTTGTAGGCCATTTTCGTAGCTATAAAAAAGGTCATTTAGCATTTCTTCCTAAAAGCATCTGCTCCTGAGATAAATCGAAAGATAGCAAAGCTCATTACTTCCTCCTCTCTCCCGCCGGCCCCTTCATCATTCGGTCGGATTTAAATGCTCCGGTAATGAAGCTCTACGCATGCGTACTAACACATAACCCCCAAATAATCTTGAAATGAATGAGGCGTTATACCACCTTCATTCCGTAGTTGATTCGATTGACTTTGTAAACAAATAACTCTTGGACAGTCAATCAACTTCATCTACACCAGGTGTATGAACGCATTGAAATAGAAAAATGTCCAGTCTCTACGATCAAGTGAAACTGCTGTACGATCAGCAATTGTACTCCAATGTGATATCCCTCGTGAGTGCTCCGAAAAATGTCAAATAAATTATTGAATGATTCCCACGTCATTATTCTTGATAAAATACGATTGACAAGAGTTCTTCCTTCCAGGCCAATCTAGTATTATCCCTAAGTGACCACAATGGAGACCTCGTCTCGCCAACAGCCAAATTTCTCATTTATGTTCACTGTGCCGACTCGCATTTTCACCTGGGTGAATACAGAAAAGCCGAATCGTTGTATAAAAAGTCATTGCAGTTTAGAAAATTTTTGTTGAAATCCAAGGGAGCGACTAAACCTTCCCAGGAGAGCCACAAGGATTTATTATCGGATATTGATATAAAGTATCAAATTCATGTGTGCTTGATTAAATTGAAGAGCCAACTCGAGGCACTGCAAGTGCTGCAGAGCATTCCAGCTAAACAAAGGACTGCAAAGGTACAAAGGAATGATCAAATGTGGACGTCCAAATGAAAAGAGGCCAGCTTGTCGATTCTAGTTTCCGAGATATTTAAGGGCGGGTGGGGTAAAACGGACACAAGACTTTTTTTTAATTATTCATAACTCAAAAAAAAATTGATCAATTGAGCTCAGTTTAGGCTCGTCACAAAGAGAAAGAATTGTTCTTTGCTTTGAAAAAAAAATTATTGAATTTTATCAACATTTCAACCGCTTATTAAAATTTAAAAAAAAATCAAAACTGTCCGTTTTACCCCAACCTCCCCCACGTTTTTGTGTCAGCAACTCCCATTTGCGCCAATGTTAAATTGTTTTTTCCATCTTCTCCAACGACGTCATTTTTGACCCTGTGAAGGTCATTTTGGGCTCAAAATGTGCGGAATATTATCCGTATTATCAGAGTATACATAACACCATATCGACAAAATAGTCCCTTTTCATGCGAATGTCCACAAATAATGTTTTCAACTTTTATGTAGGGTAAATGACCCTACGCTCGTCTAGCTAAGATGAAGCATTATTAGTCCAATATTTCTATCGAAATGCGCGTGAAGAGGCGATGACTTAAATTAAATATCAGAGGGGAAAGCCTTCACAATTGGAATTCACTTACACTAATCATAATGATTACTATTTTTTAATAAATGTGTACGTCCACGTGAAAAGGGCCCACTTTGTCGCATTTATTTTGCGAGATATTCATGTTTTTGTGTTCACACCTTCCATTTAAACCAATGTTAAACTGATTTTTTGATCTTCTATACCGACTTCATTTTTCATACTATCGTGTTAATTTTGGGCTCAAAATTTGGGGAATCTCACTAGGATTACCGGAATATACGTAACTCTAAACCGACAAAATGGGCCCTCTTCATGTAGATGCCCACAAATAATCGTTCGCAAATGTATTAATCGTATTTCGCTCTTAATGGATTCTTGAGACTGTAAAAATGATCAAAATGTCGTAGCACCTGACATCTGAACGAGCATAGGGACAGGGACGAGCATAGGTACAGGCACCTTAGCAATAATTGAAGACACTGTGATTATTCATGAATTCATTCTGGAAATGAGACGAATGCTAAATTTAACCAAATGGTCTCATCCTAAAGGAAATCCTATAGACAATTGGGATATTTTCTGTAGAACTATCCTTTTTGCTTCAGAATAGAAGCATTGTAATCGTTGAAATTTAAGTTTCGGATTTTTTGACGTGGATACGTCTATGGTTTCAATACGGGGGGTCATTTTGGGGAACGATCCTTATGTGCAGCGTCATCTATCGGAATTCTAGAAAATTCTGGACATTTCCAGGTAATTCGAGAATTTTTTTTAAATTTCGAAAAAAATTCAAGGAGTTTCTAGAAATTTCGAGGAAATTCAGGGAATTTCTAGAAAATTTGAGGGAATTCAAGGAGTTTCTATAAAATTCGAGGAAATGCAAGGAGTTTCTAGGAAATTCAAGACAGAAAGGAAGACCATGAACGTATCCACGTACAATTATAGTTGTATCAAAGATACAGCCGTCTGTAATTTTTTATATTATATCGACCCATTGTGATCCAAAAAGTCCAAGAATGCAATTTTTAGACCGTGTTCGTACGTATGTGTGATGTATATATGTGTGTGGTAAAGTTTTTCTTCAATTGCTCGCTAATGAATGGATGGAAAAGAATTTTTTGTTCAAATGTAAGTATTGTTAAAATTTAATTCACTTATTAGTATTTTCAATTTTTGATTTTTTTCGAAAATAGGTTGTCCCACGATAACTAGAAAAAAAGATGTTCGGAATTGATTGAATGATAGCGTAACAAAATTGTTTGGATGTCCCTTTGACCGAGTTCGAAGATGAAGGCGATCGCAATAATCGTTATTTTGATTTATTCGAAAATTCTCAAAAATTTTGTATTTTTTGAAAATCCGAATTCCGGCGATATCTTTGAATATCATGCTTCAAATAAATGCAATAATAGCTAAAAATGTTTGTTTTAATGCCATCAAGTCGAAGTTAAAAGATGATTACGATAGCTATATTGATTAATTTGACTTTTATGTTCACTAGAAAATTGAATTGAAAATTGAATTCTTCATGAATTTCCTTGAAAGTGAGCTTTCTGATGGTTTCTTCAAATGTCATGTTTCAAATTCATTCAAATCGGCGTAAATAAAATTCTTCTATTAACATTTTATCAAAGGGCTGTGGGGAAAGATAGAACTGTAAAAAAGACAATCGGTTGTATAGAAGAAAATGGATAATAAGAATAATAATGCTGATAACATTCAACCAAGTTGAAAATCTGACATAATTAGGTAAAAGGAAATCGTATTCACTTTAATACAATGAAATAAACAATGAATTACACGCGATAGAAGGAAATTATGCGCAAAATAACCATTCGGAAGCATATTGCTAATTTATTAGCAAAAATAACTGCATTATATACAATACAAGAACAATTTTCCGCTTGTCTTTCTGTTGTTTGTTTTCAATTTTTATGTTTGTAGCCAATACTTTTTTATGGCACGATTGTTATTTTCCACTATCCAGGTGAATATGGCTCTAGCGAAAATATTTCAAGAGCAAGGCATGGAGCGGTCAGCAATAACAACCTACAAGGAAGTATTACGTGAGTGTCCCCTGGCACTCGAAGCAGCCGAAGGTCTCCTTGCCCTAGGGGTCAAAGGCATTGAGGTCAACTCCCTGATCGTCGGATCTTCCTCCAATCTACCTGGCCTCGACTGGCTAAACACGTGGATAAAGGCTCACGCCCACATTCACAATCGAGAGTACAATCACGCTGTGACAACTCTTCGTTCCTTGGATAATGTTAATTTTTTGAGGGACAATTTCAGTCTCCTAGTGACGATGGGCGAGTGTTATTATTATGCTGGGGACGACAAGAATGCACTGGCTTGTTTGAGAAGGGCGAAAACTATTGAACCAGATACTACTAAAGGGTAAAGAACGTTTTTTCTTCAACTTTTTTTTTTAACCAAAGAATATCCAAGATTTCAATAATGGAGTGGTAGAAAGATATCATTTCCACGGAAAAAACACTTTTTGTTATTAAGGATATCCAAGAACTTTGGGGATTTTTTCTTCAGTGAAATGCTTTTCTACTTTTGTAGTCGAACATCAGAGCTTTCATTTGAGCTCCATTTAATCCTGAGGTTCTGGACATTTTGCGATGACTTTTTTAAACTTTGCAGGCTTAAATTTGAATCTCGATATTGAACCGTTAGAAAACATTTTTTTAATCTGAAGAAAAATTTGAAAGTTTACTTTCGGAGAAAGATGGATGAAATAATTAAAAAATTGCAATTTTTAAAAACTACGAGTATTTTTTATAAATGATTTGTAAACAATCCATTTTTTACAATAAAAATCATTTGTTCGGAATCGTAATAAATTTATTTATATTCAGAATTTGACCAGAAATCGATTTCATCCTTTGATTTCACTTCCCTACTAATCTGAAATTGATAACAAAAAACCGAATATGCACTTTTTTTGTTTTAAGGCCCGGGTGTACTATCTTTCGAGTGTTATCTGGATTTTCTTTATCTTTCGTAATCCAAAATTGTCAATTAAGTGGACATCGCGTAGAAATTCCCAAAAATTATGATAGAATGATTAAAAAAAATAGCAAAAATTCTTAACTTTTTCAAAGAGCGTTTTTAATTGAGATTCAGAATGAGTTGAAAAAAAGTGGAAATTACAAATCTCTGATTCGCTGTGGCAAATTATCTATTAGCTGTCATTTTCCATGGTGGATAACAAAACATTAACTCCTCATGGGAAGTGACAGCTAGGTATCTTAATTTTCAAAACAGTGGTATCTTGTCATCTGCCATATTTATGTGATAAAAGTGTGATTAAAAAATTCACCAAAATATTACAACATTTTTCAAAGAGCCCTTTCCGTAATAAATGTCTCTGTGCGGTGTGGGAAAAGATTTACGAAATCAGTCTTCCCCCTGCATGATATTGGGCGACAGGCCATTTGTCACCGTCAATCAGATACATTTTTCAATTTCTTGTTATTCAACTTATTCAGAATATAAATTAAATGCTCTTTGAAAAAATTAAAATTTTTTTCTACTTTTTTTAAAATATTCTAACTATTAGATAGTACACCCGGGCCTTTATTCGATTAATCCATTCGGAAGCAAATTGCTAATTTATTAGCAAAAAAAACAGTACTCTTAACACTTGTGCGATGGGCCACTTGTTTTCCCCCTAAATTACATTCAGTGTCGTCCTGAAAATGAATAGTTAACTGTCCATGATATTTCATTTTTTTTCTAACAGTTTATATTGTTCGGTAAAAAAAGCTGATCAATTTTTTTTATTCCGTAGGCTCGACCTTTATGCCTCTGTTCTCCACAAAACAGGACACACAAAGGAATTAGAAAAATTGGTCCCGACGGTATCAACCGCTGGTGAATGTACATCCGAGGTGTACGTTGCAATGGCATATACTCTCTACGCAGCTCGAAAATTGAATCGAGCTAATACCCTGACATCGCAGGCTATCAATCTCAATCCATCAAACGTTGAAGCAATTATCCTTCGGGGGAACATTCTCATTGAGCAGAAGAAGTATCAGGATGCTTTGCATCAGTTTAGGCAAGCAATGCAGTTGAAACCGTATCGCTACGAGCCACACAAAGGTTGTGTCGATTGTTTCGTTGGAATGCATCGACTGAGGGAGGCGTTGAATATTGCCAGTAGTGGGTGTAAACAGCTCGGACACACTCCAAGAGCTATTTCGGTGAGCAAATAAAAATTAATGAATTTATTTGAATCTATTTCTTTAAAAAAAATGAATTCGAACACTTCGAAATACTTTGTATAATATTTTAAAAACTATCTGAGTTTTAACGTTTGAAATAGTAATCTGATTTTTCGTATTATACTTGTAAATTTTTTTAAATTGAAGAGCAAATTGTTTGTGGATTTTCTTATTCATTTTGGAAATTCAAGAAAACTTAATTTTTTATGTTAGGTGATGATTGATATTTTCATGCCAGCCTGAATTCTTGAACTCATTCTGAACATTGAAGATCATGTTCAATTAAAAATTCAGCATAATAATTTCCTGAATGTTTTAAATTTTCAATAATTTTCATTATCATTTCGAACTGAGAACTAGAATTTCATCCAAATGAGCCGTTGTTGAAAATTCAAGTAAAAATTTGATTATTTTCCTTATAATTTCAAGAGAAATTTGCCAGTAGCATATTGAGATTTTAAGATGTTCAAACATAGCTAGTTAGATAAACTGAAAACTCCTTTAGACAAAAATTGAAAGAAATTCGTATTCTCCAAAATAAATTACAAAATATTTCCTAATCACTCATTTACAACAATCCAAGATATGAAGAAATATATGGACTCTTTTTTTTTAAACAAATTATTCTAAACATTTTCAACAAGAAAATCTTTATCAGTTGTCTTCTTTCGGAGAAGGTATTTAAGGGGAGATTACTATGAGTTTTAAAAGTCGTGGGCTATTGGAATGAGATTTCTTATACATTGTAGATCGATTATATATGTCTAAAATCGAATAATTAGTGCAAAAAAAAATGTTTATTGTTCGTTTGTCCCGCAGACGCTTAAAATGTTAAAAATAGTCCAGGGTCTACAATTTTTGAGCTACAGAGGTTTTTGGACGTGCATACATTTATGATTTCAATATGGGGGTTCATATTTTGAGAAACGGTCCTTATGTGCAGCGCCATCTATCGGAATTGTAGAAAATTGTAGACATTTCGGGGTAATTCGAGAAGTTTCTAGAAATTTCGAGGAAATTCAGGGAATTTCTAGAAAATTCGAGGGAATTCAAAGAGTTTCTAGGAAATTCGAGAGAATTCAAAGAGTTTCCAGAAAATTCGAAGAAATGCAAGGAGTTTCTAGGAAATTCGAGACAGAAGGAAAGATCATGGACGTATACAGCCGCCTGCAATTTTTTTTCAAGATTTTTGAAAAAATGCGTGCAACAACAATTACGAATTAGTTTTTTGAAATTCAACTCCTACACCCCCAATTCCGATATTTTTTTAATTAAAAAACTACACCATTCATGTAAAATAGCCCGAAAAGTGTTCTTGGAAGAATTGAGAATATATTATAAATATTTTAAGAATAATTTTTCTGCCTATTTTAGATGAAGGGCTGAAATTTTTATATCAAACAAAGCAAAATTAGCTGTGTAGGAGTCGAATATCAAAAAAGTAATTCGTAATTTTTATTGTACACATTTTTTTACAAATTCTGAAAAAAAAATCTCTAGCTAAAAATTGGAGGCCTTGGACTATTTTTAACATTTTAAGCGGCTGCGGGGCAAACGAATAATAAACAATTAATTTTTTTGGACTAACTATTCGATTTTAGACACATATAATCGATCCTCAATGCATGAGGAATCTCACTCCAATAGCCCAATAAGTTATAACTTTTAAAACTCATAGTAGTCTCCCATCAAGTCAATTTGATTAATTTCATCAATTTCTTCCAGCTCTATGCATCTGTGTTGATGAAAGATCCGGTATCAGTCCCGAAAGCGAAGAATCTTCTTGAAAAAGCTTTAGCCCAAGACGAGTCCTACCTCCCGGCAGTCTACTTCCTAGCTGAAATTTACGAGCAAGAGATGAACCTCGAGCGTGCGATTGAACTCTTGGAGCGTCAGGTCGACATCCAGCCCACTTGTAAGCTCCACCAGATGCTGGGTGACCTCTGGGCAAGAGTACACAATGAGGAGAAAGCCATTGATCACTATGCAATTGCCCTGAATCTCGACCCAAGTAACAGGAGAGCTCTCGAGGGAATGCACAGGCTGGACAATACCGTTTCGAAATTCGAATCTTCGTACTATATGACTGTCGGCGAGGAACACGCAGACACGACGTTTGACGTTGGCGATGGCCTCCCCGACTCTGACAATGACGAAGCTAACGAAGAGAGCGAAACCGAGGCTGTGTGGTCGGACATGGATCTAGAGGCCAACAGTCAATAGTGACGATTTAAAAAAGTTGAAAAATTAATTTAATTTCTGCCTTCACCGTCAACTGGAGAGATGATGCTCGTCTTACAAGACTGATGTATTTATATTTGTTGAATTACTGCGATTTTGTTGAATCACTGCGAACCAATTATTGACACAGTTTATGAACGTTCAAACGCAACTATTTTTTCTTCAATCGGTAATATTTACACAATTAATTGAGTTGTATAGTGAAACAAAGTAAATAAATTGAACGATGTTTTAAAAATACCCATTTCCTTATGGTCATAATTTCTCTTCATGAATAATAATGGACTTCATCGAATTGACTTACTTCGTTCGTTTCATAACTCTCTCCTCTCCTCTTATTAACACGTACGAACAAATTTAATAGAAAAACCCAGCGAATTTGATAGAAAATTCTATTGAATTTGTATTCGTTTTTGACTGATTCGATTAAATTGTTCAATAGAAAATATTCAAGAGAAACAGTCAATAGAATTCCATTCTTCTACATGACTTATTCTATTCAGGTATTTTCTATAGAATTTGTACGGGTCAAAAACATTGGTGTCAAATACATTCTTGATTTTTTCACATCTAATGAAAAAAAATTCAGATTTTAGTCTTTGATTACAATGGAAATATTAATTTTCACATAAGACACTGGGTTAAATTCTGATTTTTAAACATTTCTTCTTTTAAAAACCAAAATGATAAAGGCCCGGGTGCACTATCTTTCGAACGTTATCTTGATGTTTTTTTTTCATCTTTCGGCATCTGAAATTGTCAATTGAGTCCTGCAACATGCAGAAGTTTTGAAAAATTATGAAACAATAAGCAAAAAAAAATAGAAGAAATTCTCAATTTTTTCAAAGCGTATTTTTAATTGATATTCAGAATAAGTTGAATAACAAAAAATTGAAAAATGTATCTGATTTACGGTGACAAATGGCGGCCTGTCACCCAATATCATGCAGGGGGAAGACTGACTTCGTAAATCTTTTCCCACACTGCACAGAGACATTTATTACGGAAAAGGCTCTTTGAAAAAATTGTAATATTTTGGAGAATTTTGTAATCATTTTGTAAAAATGGCAGATGACTACATACCACTGTTTTGAAAATTGAGATACCTAGCTGTCACTTCCCATGAAGAGTTAGTGTTTTGTTATCCACCATGGAAAATGACCACAGCTAATCAGATATTTGTAATTTCCACTTTTTTCAACTCATTCTGAATCTCAATTAAAAACGCTCTTTGAAAAAGTTCAGAATTTTTTCCATTTTTTTAATCATTCCATCATAATTTTTGGGAATTTCTACATGATGTACCACTCAATTGACAATTTTGGATTACGTAAGATAAAAAAAATCCAGATAACATTCGAAAGATAGTACGCCCGGCCCTTACAAATTGAGAAAAAAAATTGGAATTCCGAATCTAATCGAGTCTTCTGCAATTTTTTTGCAGTTTTCAATAATCTTTGAATTTACCGTAAGGGTAGAGCTACTTAAACCATTTGACCACTTCGCTATACTGAAGTCCACGTATGAAAATTTCTGGACGATTTTTTCATACGTGTGGTGCTGTTATGTTCATTATTATTGTTAAACTCTGCATATTTTGCCATGATCTCAAGGAGATATGAGTTTGTCTTGAGGTCCAGTTTGGTCGACGGAAGGCTTTGGAATGCACTCAAAGAATCCGAGAAGATGAGGAAGTTGTGATTCATGTGTTGAACAGCCAAATCAAGAGCCGTGCTGAGGGCCACACATTCGGACTTCAAATCAGTTGGCGCTTCGCTTACTGTATTGCATGTGTGTGTGGTGTTACATATATTATGCAGCTGTGCGGCTGTGCGGTCTGTCGTTCACGTCGTTCAACATGGCGAATGTTCGAGTTCTCGGTAGATTCGCCAGCAATGTTTTGAGTACGTAAAACTAATTGAATTCCTGATATAAAATGAAGAATTTATTAATAAAATCAAAATCACATTCTGCCCGTAATCATTACTTCCTCAAGAACCAAGAATTACTGAATATTGTGTAATCGGTTGGGTCACTCCATTGGGAGGTTATCTTCCAACGACAGAGCTGCTCAAAATGCTCTCCAAAACGTCATTGGGAAACTCGGTTTTTTTTTTAATTCAGTAATTTGATTTCAATGCTTTATTTTGCAGCACAGAGATCTTTGAAGGCACTACCCCAGGCGGCAACGACATGTCAACCCTCTCGGAGTAAGTACGTCATCATCACTCCTAACGACAGCCCAGCCTGGCCCAATGTACATTCAAGTGAGGCGATGCATCTTTATTTGAGAGAAATTGGCAATGGATTCCTTGTTACGTTATCTGCATTGTTTAAGGAACCAGTAACTATCAATTATCCCTTTGAGAAAGGACCACTGAGTCCGAGGTTCAGAGGAGAACACGCACTGAGAAGGTACCACCTGAATATAATCAAGAGTTGAATTCAGTAGCGAAGTGGTAAAACGGTACAAGTCAATTTTGACTATTGACCAGTTTTCAATGAATATCTCGGAACCTAAGGGAGATGGCAAATTTTTGTTATAACCTTTTTTGCAGAGCCGATTGAGAGCTACAACAAATGTAATTCTGAAAATTTCGCTATCTCCCTTCGAGTCCGAAATATTTCTCAAAAACTCAACTGGGAGATAAGTCGACTTAAACCGTTTTACCACTTCGCTACTGAATTAATAAGCCCTCACCACATTATTCTAAAGGATAGCTGAATAGAATTTTAATATTTAGTATAGGACTTTATTTCACAGGAAGAGCTGTAGACATTTAAATTTCCCATGGAAAAAATTCTGCAAAAAAAAAAAATTTGTATGTATTTTTGTAATGTAGAATCAGAATTTATATAGAATACGCTTCTATTGAGAATTCTTCATAGAACTTTTTCCATGAGAACTCTGCATTCCTATAAATCTCTCTGTAAAAGGAGTTTTTATAGACAATGTACGAATTCTTATTCCCAAGTGAATTATTACCTTACAATAATTGATTGCAAAAACAATCGAATATTTTCAACAGAATGTGCAATACTGACTTGCAATGTTTTTACTAAATCACTGCGGGATTCAACGTTTTGATTAAGAGGATTAAGATTATTATTAATATTTTTTGGCATTTCTGGATAGATACCCATCGGGAGAAGAACGATGCATTGCTTGCAAGCTCTGCGAAGCCATCTGTCCAGCGCAGGCAATCACAATTGAAGCTGAGGAGCGATCCGATGGCTCCAGGAGAACAACCAGATACGATATTGATATGACAAAGTGTATTTATTGCGGGTTCTGCCAGGAAGCCTGCCCAGTAGATGCTATAGTTGAGGTGAGTTACATTCGATTGGATAAAACCGAAAGTAATTCAATATAATAGGAAATGGAAAACAAAAGTTTGATTGAAATACATTACTATAATATCAATAGTAGAAATACTTCTCTTCCTATATTGGATTACAATTTGCAGTCAATCATTGAAGAATTGTTTGGATCCAAAAATTTTTTTATACGAAAACAATTAAGTGGTAGAAAAATATAAGTAAATCTAATTTCGCTATCAGTTTTTGGAGAATATCTGCTAGTTCTGGGTAGATGGAATAATTCTTATAAGGATTTTTCAGTAAAGGAAGATGGAATGGACAAAGAAGATTCCGATTAGTGTTTCATTACCTCCAGTAAATTCGGGGATATTAATTGAAATTGTCAATTGAGTCCTGTATTATGCAGAAGTTTTGAAAAATTATGAATGAATAATCAAAAAAAAGTAGAAGAAATTCTCAATTTTTTCAAAAATCATTTTTAATTTACATTCAGAATAAGTTGAATAACAAGAAATTGAAAAATGTATCTGATTTACGGTGACAAATGGCGGCCTGTCACCCAACATCATGCAGGGGGAAAACTGATTTCGTAAATATTTTCCCACACTGCACAGAAACATTTATTACGGAAAGGGCTCTTTGAAAAAAGTTGTAATATTTTGGAGAATTTTTTAATCACCCTTTTATCACATAAAAATGGCAGATGACTACATACCACTGTTTTGAAAATTGAGATACCTAGCAGTCACTTCCCATGAGGAGTTAATGTTTTGTTATCCACCATGGAAAATTACAGCTAATAGATAATTTGCCACAGCGAATCAGATATTTGTAATTGCGACTTTTTTCAACTCATTCTGAATCTCAATAAAAAACGCTCTTTGGAACAGNAAAATGGCAGATGACTACATACCACTGTTTTGAAAATTGAGATACCTAGCAGTCACTTCCCATGAGGAGTTAATGTTTTGTTATCCACCATGGAAAATTACAGCTAATAGATAATTTGCCACAGCGAATCAGATATTTGTAATTGCGACTTTTTTCAACTCATTCTGAATCTCAATAAAAAACGCTCTTTGGAACAGTTTAGAATTTTTTCTATTTTTTTTATCATTCTATCATAATTTTTGGGAATTTCTACATGATGTACCACTCAATTGACAATTTTGGATTACGAAAGATAAAAAAAATTCAGATTGCATTCGAAAGATAGTACACCCGGGCCTTAAGAGAACATCTCAAAATAGAGTTGTTGAGTCATTTTTAATCGGAAGCTACTCTTGATTCAATCATTGACCAGTATTAATGATTACATCCTACCTAAAACCTGCTCGATTAAAAAATGTGAAAATATCAGGAATATTTTGAATATTTAATCCCAACTAATTCTGTTTTCCACAATTTTTTTTATGTAAATTGATTTATTTATGTTATTGGAATTTCAAATTTTCAGGGGCCCAACTTCGAGTTTTCCACAGAAACCCACGAGGAACTGTTATACAACAAAGAGAAACTTCTCAACAATGGTGACCGATGGGAATCTGAAATTGCTAGTAACATTCATGCTGATCACCTGTATCGTTAATCTAATCTCATGGATACCTAGTCGTTGTCCTTGGGCAATATAAAAAGAAAAACCCTTGGTGTTTTTTTCTAATTAAACGCAAAGCTGAAAAAATATTGTTGAACTTTACCAACAAATGCCTGTAAATTAATACAATGTGGATATGTTTATCGAATAAATGAAGTAGAGGTTAAATATTCCAGTGATACATTTTTTCACGTAAAATACGAAATTTCCTTTCGCAGATTTATTTCATCAATGTACATAAATATTCTAATAGCAAGACGAATGGCTTTTATGGGGGGAAAATGATGCGGAAATATGTTTAAATACACGTGGAGTTTGCAGACATTTGCATGGATTGTTCAAAGAAAAAGAGAAGCATGGCACACACGTGACAAATACAGTTATCACAAATTGATTTTTCAGCACACAAAACATTTGATACACTCAAGATATTACTACATTTTCGTTGACTTGTTAAAAATATTTGATTTTACTTAATTTCCACTGCTATTTAATTATATTTCTTCGTGATTGGAATTCATCATTGATTAGATGGGAATGGAGATATTGATAGAAATGTTTTCAATCAGATTATAATTTTTTCATTTCGAAACACTAGATGATGCACATGGAATTGATAATTCGTTAGGAGAGAAACAGTCCCTAGGAACAATAGATTTTTACTCATGCTTGTCTTATTCGCAATAATGTTTTATTCTAAATAACAGTATTCAACCTAGAAACATGACTCCATTTATTAATTTCCTTCAAAAAATCCTAGCTACTCACAGTATCAAAATATTCAATCAAATTGGCCAGAAAGGGATGAAAAACGTTCAATGAGTTTCTTCCTATTTTGTGACCATTGAGGGTTTTTTAATTCTTTATTGCTTATCGCTATCGCAGCGTCCAGTGGGCCTGGCTTTTGTCTTTTTATCCTATTTTTTTTTCGTTCGAAAACTTCACATCAGGAATGTCTGCCACCAAATACTGCTGTTACTTTATTTATCAAATATTCATCAACAATGTGGACACATTCTCTCAGCAATTCTCACTTTAATCGTTGCATTTATCGTAGACACGTGAAAACAAATGTGGAAAATACACTGTTAAAAAATGTCATATCAATTGATTTGTTATCAATTCCTAAATATTAATTCGAAGAAATTCACAATTGGGACATATTTATAATCAACTTTTGAACTTGACAAATTAATTTCATTTGATTTTATGTTCAATTCTATGTACTTATCAATGCAACAATTTTTAACTGTGTGAAAAAATTGATTCAATTTCATTGGCCCCGTGGATCTCTGACGACTTCATGCACAAAATTATGAAAACTTGATTATACTTTGAACTATATGCTGGTAAAAATTCGTTTGAGCAATAAATTCGAGGATCCGGCAACATGATTTATAAGATTATGGAAAGAATAATATTCACTCCAGAGCAGCAAATGATTCCATACAATTCAATTATTTTACCTAATTTCTGCAACCTAGAAGTGTTGTAATTTCAATCAAAAACGATTGAATCAAAAAGTGAAAAAAAACATATAATTGAACAAGCAATATCTATACCCGACGTTGTGAATTCATTGTACATATTTACAATCAATTATTCGTAGACTTAAGATAAGCTTATCTCTGATGGACTGAGTGAAAATTCAAACTTCATTATTCAATAATAACTGTAGGAAACGCCGGTGCGAGTAAAACTTTGTGTTGTGTAAATTATACATAATTGTTTTGGACTTCAACATATCGCGTTAGCGTTTGAATAAAATTTTCCTAAATCTCAATCCGCTGATGGCTTTGTACGTCTGCGGTGATGATTACGTGCCAAGGCGTGGATTATTGTTATGAGGAAGTAACATAACATCAGCATCACAAATTTTTCAAACAGCCACGCTATCGTCGTTGTTCCCTCCTGAAATATTGTTCATTTAATGAGTTGAAATTTCATGCGCATTGCGATTTTGCATTGGACATTGTGGCATTTTTCAAGTCCTGAGATGAATAATTTGATTCACTACACTGAGAGAAAAACGACAAAGTTCTCAAACAAGTCTTACTTGTGGCAAGAAAATATTTTTTTGAAAATTATCAAAAAAGGATTTTTTTGTGCCAAACATGCAGAGAGTGCCCCGGAATGAAAAATTTTCGTCGGAAAAATAGACTTAGTAGTTCAGAAAAAAATGCATTCTCTGGACACGCAAGAAATGTCATTTTTAGCACTACTCCTTCGTTATTCGATACTCCCATTCGTATTTTGTTGCCGAAAAATCGTTGTTTTATGCGGAACAAGGGATAGTAGTTTTTCGTTTCGGTTGTATAATAATCACAGACAAGAAATGAACCCTTAAATGAAACAATGATAATGATATGATAGCAATCTTGTAACTTAGGGATAAAATATTTGTTGGTAAGTTTTCCTCCATATGAGATATTTTCATCCTGAAAAGGCACCGTCTGGTGTGAATCATTCGCCTCTTGAGCCAAATATTTCACTGCTGTCGAAAGCAGAACAATTATTCATGTTTGAGACTTTCAAATTCGATCCAAACAAATTCTTTTTTGGCAATTTTCAACTAGCGATTTTCTTGTCCCAAACAAGACTTGTTTGACGTGTTCGTTTTTCTCTCAGTCTAGGAAAGAAGTGATACGAGACACATCAAGTCTCCTTGGAAATCAGTTTTTGAAGAATATTTCACAATTAATTCGCAATAGAGCTGCACGAAAGAGTTATTCAGACAATGTTCTCTATTTCAGTTCGATCCAGACATGTTTTCAAAAATTGATCTTCAAGTAAAATTTATGTATCTTGATTCACCATTTCATTAAATATGTAATAACTTACCACGGAGGATGAATTATGCAATTTATTCTTCTGCTCAACTAAATATTTTTTAAATGGCTCCTGGAACTTGGTACCCACGTAAGGAATCACAGCCAAAAGTCCAATAGCCTTATCCAACAATTCTTCATTGAATGCTATTATCACAGCTAGCTGTTGAATATGCATTTTAACAATGGCTTTACCAATAAGTGTAGCACCAAAGAAAGTCCAGAATGGAATGCGATAATGACCACAAGTCAACCCAGCGAGGTCAAAAAGTGGATTTGGAATCTGCAAGAAAGAAAAATTACATAACAATAATCTGATGAAATTTTTAGTCTCCAATTCTCGATTTCTGTGATTAATTCTATTCATTGTATCAAAAGACAAAGAAAGGACTTGAATTCATGGGTATTGTTTCCTTATTCGAAAAAAAATCGATTTTCAAACTTTCCGGAGACATTGAAAAATTAATTTTTTTATTTCTTCCCGCCTGTGTTTTTAAAATATTTTTTTTCATTTCTTCTCGTGAAAGTTAGATCGTAAAATTCCAAAATATTCATATCCCCCCATATTCAACCAAAACCAGGGACTCCAAGTTTCCACCGACACAAATGAAGAAAAATAAATTTCCTCCATTTTCTAGACAATCATCCCTTTTCAAAAATTTGAAGTCTCCAATCCGTGATTTTTTGCAATTCATTGCCACTTATGTAATTCTATTCATTCTATCAAAAGACCAGGAAAAAGATTGAATTTATGGGTATTTTTTCATTATTCGAAAAAAAAATCGATTTTCAAACTTTTCGGAGACATTGAAAAATTCATTTTTTTAGGTCTTCCCGATCACTTTTTTTGCATTTTTTAAAATTCTTCTCGCTGAAACATTGATATCCCCCTAATACTTGAAAAAAAAGTCATTCGAACTTGGTGCCGCCATAAAAGGAGAAAAAGTTCATTTTCTAGTTGATTATCTCTTTCTGATTCTTTTTTCCTTTCCTCTTCATATAATAATAATTGGAATGCGACCATAAGAATAAGAAGTACCGATATCCTTTTACCATATGAATATAAAAATAGATTTGAAAAATTTTCAGGAATACAAAGAGAGATTTTTCTATTACTCGAATGAGATTTCAAATGACTTTTGTTTTATGTGTTTGTTTTGATCATAAAGAAAATACACTTTTGATTGATCTTTAACATAATTCCTCTTCATTCAGTGTTATAACTTGTGAATTAAGGAAAAAAATATGTATAGGGGCGAGGGGCAAAATGAAACAGTAAATAAAACGACTATTTGACGCAATTCAAGCAAAAAAAAATTTATTCGTAGCAGTACTAATGAGAATAATAATTTTTTATTCAATAGAATCGAAAATAAGCTTTGACGGGGGAAAATCGTCAATGAATTAATTGAAAAGAAAATGAAACAGCAAAATCCAAAGTGCAAAGCAAGGCCCAGGTGAAGACCCAGAGGGGAAAAAAGGAACATGTGATGCTGAATTCCAATCGAATAATCCATTGACCAAATTTTCACCCATCAAAACTTCTCAATAATTTTCCATTCTACTGATTGGAAAATTATTATTCTCATCAGTACTCCAAGAATAAAAAAATTTGTTTTGCTTGAATCGCGTCAAACTGCCGTTTTTTTCCATTTTGCCCCACGCTCCCCCATAATAAGGATACGAATGGACAAAGTTAAACCAATCCAATTCTGAAGACGGAAATGGAAATAAAATGAAATAAAATGGTATAAATTTATCTAGCGTCTAGTCAATCAAATAATTTCAAAAAATCCAAAGTCTGAAATAGATGGAAAATTATTATTCCATCAGTACTCCAAGAATAAAAATTTTTTTTTTGCTTGAATCGCGTCAAACAGTCGTTTTTTTCCATTTTTCCCCACGCTCCCCCATAATAAGGATACAAATGGATAAAGTTAAACCAACCCAATTCTGAAGACGGAAATGGAAATAAAATAAAATAAAATAAAATAGTATAAATTAATCTAGCGATCTACTCAATCAAATAATTTCAAAAAATCCAAAATAGATTATTCTGTGTATTCACCGAGGCACACGCAAGGATTCCCAGGAACCCAGCCTTTTGCACAAAGTGCTTCATGGCAAGCTTCAGCTTCATGAGAATAGGAACATTGGCTCCATTCTCCAACGCCTCGAGTGCCTCAAGCTCTTTAAGATCCTCCTGATCATACTCGTGACTCTTATCAGTTTGTCGACTGTTCCTGGCTGCCCGAGCCATGAAATAAGGTGGCAGCTCCCCAAGAGCAGTCCCCGCACCCCAAAGCATGGCTTCAACCCTGACTTTCCTCATAATATTAAGAATTCCAGCTGTCCAAGCGGGATCAATCTGATCCGGACAGACAATAGCATCAGGATACGGTGGCTCCGGGAAGTTCAGTCCCCCACACTCATAAGCTGCTATCGTAACAGCTGCTATATGTGGCCCCAGATAAAGCACAAAAGTGTGCAAACCAGTGCCAAATCCCACACTCGATAACACTCCCAGACCCACCCAATAAAGCCACCAAAGAAGACTATTTTCCCACTCCTTCAGCAGCTCCTGATGAGGCCCTGCCACATGCCTGAAGACAACTAACACAGCTATAACAAGTAATCCACTCCAAACAGTCTTCTTATACTGCAACATTCTATGTGCTAAACTGACAATGTTAATGAACAGTTCTCTGATAAAATAATTTAAAGTCGTGATTGGACGATGCCAGAGGGTTAAGCTGTCTGGATCTATCGAGTCGGTTTCACTTTTCGTTCTGTTTTTTGACCCTGTTGATCCCTCGTCGGTCGGCAATTTCTGGGTACCATTGGAATTACTCAACTCCTTCCCTCGACGAATTGTTTTGCCCTCCATATTCTCTTCTAATCGAGTTATCTGGAAATTAATGAATACTCGTTAATTGCGATTGTCATTCGTATTCGATCACCTCCTTTCCTCATTCAACTTTAAAAAAAAGACAATTAGAGTTGAAAAATGTGTGATTAATTAAAAAAATTATAAAACAGAAAACGTGGAAAGAAGCTTTGGAGTAGAATAAACAAATAAATATATATGAATCAAGATAATTACGGCAGAATCATTGGGACTCATGTCAATAATCAAATAATCCTCAAGTCTATCGCACTCCAACGGCGCAAGTAGTACATTTTTATTACAAAAATTGTTAACCCTAGCACGATTGTACATTTAGATCTAATGTTCGAGCGGAATTGAATTGATTAAAACACTAGAGAGGGTTACAATCACGTTGAAGTGACTACCATGTGGGGAGTGATTGGAATCAACAGTAAGTCGTTCTGAAGCCGTGGCATGGCGAGGAGTCGGAGGTCATTTACGAGTCAAGGGTCATACTCCCTGTTCCCCCTCTCTCGTTCCCTCATTTTCGTAAATTTGTATCAGTCAAACTCCTATGGGAGCTGTTACCAAATGCTATTATTACTCTAAGGCGTACGCATTTGTCTACTGCTAAGTTAATCTTGCGATAAATTTTCCACTTTATCGTCATCGCCAACTTTGCAAATAAAGGCGCATAAATTGAAAAAAATAAATAAAAGTGAACTGAAGACGGGGCTATATTTCATTGCGTGACAGCATTGTGAAAAATTTTTCAGTGATAATAAAAAAAATATGCAACTAATATTTCAGAGTAAAAATCAGGTGTTTGGGTGTTGAAAATAAACTTCTGTGGTACTAAGGAAAAGAGAATTGGTTTTCAGAGTGGGAAGTCAATTTTTTGGGTGTTGAAAAATCACAAAAATACATCTGAACGATGGAAAAAAAATTGAACCATGCGTGTAGACACATATTGTACCATGTCAGATTTGTTCCCAGAGACAGGTAGACCACGTTCCCTCAGTAAGATTCTAAGACGATCCCTTGTCATTCGTCCAAGCTCGGTGGAATTAAATTTCGCACTCGTTTCGTGTCCAGTACTGTCTGGATCCTCAGCTGTATTACCAGCTCCACTGGACTTTCGACCTACCCTCCTTCTCACCATTGCCACGCTATATTTTTTATATTTATTTTGTTAATAAACTTCAGTGACTCGTTTCAACCTCTTGATGTTCAAATAACCCACAATAATTTATTTATATTATTATACGTCTAATTGTTCTTGTAATTGCAACAGAGGTGCTTCATGCCAAGGATAAACCTCCCGAAGAATTCGATTAAAAAATCTTGATGGATTACAGCGCAAAACTTTCGTGAAACTCCATTATTTCTTTGAGGTTATCCTTCAATAAAACTAGAGGATTATAAAAAAAATGAAGACATACAATATCGAATTAATTCACATAACCAAGAAGTGAAAGTCGTGGAGCGAGTGAAAGTGTACATTGAATTACAATCGTTTCGCTCGAATAATCAGGAATAATGAGAAAAAATGAGAAATCAATTAGTGAAAAATGAATGAAAAAATATACTCAGAACAAAGAAATGATAGGGTGCTAGAGATAAAGGGACACGTAAGAGCTGAATCGAGGTAGCTGATTCGGCAGTTTCACAAAAGACAATACAAAAGTAAATAATCCTGAACAATGAACAAAAAACATTTACCTTACTCGACAATTGAATATTTGCTACTTAAGTTTAATAATTTTTTCTATTTTTTGGCGGGATGTCAGTCTGCTAGTATCATTTGTTAAAGATGATAAATTGATGATACAATATAATCCTTGAGTTACACGATTATAAAGCCACGTCGATCACATAACACTGTTGAAGTCCCGAAGCAGTGTATCCGAACGAGCCACGATTGGTTTTAACTCCGCATTGATAACTTACAAGTGTCGTATGCCCATACGGCTCCACTAATGTTTCTCTCTTTTTTATTTCCTATACCTATCTAGCGTGATAGTTATAACAGTATCCCACTTATTTATACTAACATATACCTATTAAATTAAACTCGGGCACTTGCAATGAACGACAGAATAGCTCAATCCCCGGCCTATTCCCAGCCATCTGTGCACAACAGATTCACGCACTCATACACATTTATCATTTTTCAGCGATAGACTCACCGCCAGAGGGGCCAGGGCGGGCGGGAAAGTCCCGCCTTCGTTTGGATTGTTGTAGGGGAGGGCGGGGTAATATGGACACCTGTGGTAAAATGGACACTCAAAGAATTAACAAAAAAAAATTTTTTTCATCATTCAAATTTATTTAACTTGTTTCATTGGACAATCTGGACACCTGATAAATCCATATAGGATGGACTAAAAAGACCCGAAAAAGTTGATCCTATGCAAAAAATCAAAAAAAATTTCAACAGGCATTTTCCAACAGAATCGTGTGGGTATTTTTTATAGGGAGACATTCGAGTTGGAAGAAATATTAACAAATAAACTTGAACTCTATTGAATTTTACATTGAAGTTTGAAATACAGAGTAGCTTTGGATTTCCTGTTTTACTATTGAAATAACTTTAAAATTATTCATTTTTTCAATGAACAATTGCACGCACTATACAACTGACCTTTTCTCCATTTGCGAAATTTGTAAGATGTTTACTTGTCTACTTTTCTACTCACAAACGAAACAATGGGGGGAGGGGAGGATAAATGAGCAAAGAAAAATTTGGTTTACCACCCCCCACGAGGAAAATAAAAAATTAGTTTTTTTTTTCAATTTGAAAATCGCAGTCATGACTAGTGTTTCTGAAATTAAATAATATTGTGGAAACATAAGAAATTGAGGGAAAAATCAAAGTGTCCATTTTACATATTTGTTTTTATAATCATTAAATGAACTCGAAACTGTAGATTTGCTCAAATTCAACTCATTATTTAAATCTGGTGTCCATATTGCCCCACCCTCCCCTATACCCTTGAGTTTAATGAAAAACTAGGGGAGGTTGGGGTAAAACGGACACTTTTAACTTTTTTTAAAATGTTAATGAGGGGTTGAAATGTTGATAAAATTTCATAATTTTTTTTTCAATGCAAAGAGCAATTCTTTCCCTTCGGTGACGGGCCTAATCTGAACTCAATTGATAAATTTGTTTCTGAGTTATGCACAATTTAAAAGATGTCTAAAGTGTCCATTTTACCCCAGCCTCCCCTATTCAATTGAACAACAGATGAAATCGAAATGAACTGAAATTATTCCTAGGAATGGCATAAATATGGAAATTGCTCAACGCCAGAGCCAATTCCGTTTACAGTTTTTTTCGACAAAAAATAGTTGAGTGTATTATTAATATACGAGGGGGTTAGGCCCCCTGCTCGCTCCGCTCGCCAACCCCCATATGGCTCACATATGACCTATATAATCCCTATTCTGACCCTTGTGATCTTTAATCTGACAGTCGTGAACCTCATTATACCTCTCGTGACCCTCAATCTCACTGATAGCACCGTTGAAACTCTTAATCTGACCCTCGTGACCCTTATTCCAATTCTCATGACCCTAATTCTGATTCTCGTGACCCTTATTCTGACTCTCATGACACTTATATCCTCTTATATCCTCACTCACTCATGACACTTATATCCTCTGATCCTCGTGACCCTTATGATCCTTATTCTGACCCTCATGACCATTATTTTGACCCTGATGACCATTATTTTAACCCCCGTGACCCTTATTTTGGCCCTTGTGAGCCTTAGTCGGACCTTCATGAATCTTGTCGTGATCCTCGTGATCCTTATTCTGACCCTAATGACCATTACTTTAACCCCCGTGACCCTTATTTTGACTCTTGTGAACCTCAATTTTGGAGTCTTAATTTCGAGTACCCAAATTTTTATCACCAGAAGTCAATTTGGATTTTTTTTTCTTCCTGGACTGCTATTAATGAATTTAAACCTCTTTTCCTTCTCAAGGCATGTTAATTTAAAAATTAAATTTATCAAGGTATTAAAATTAAATTCAAGAGTGCATGGTAAGGAAATATGGAAATAAAAAAACATAATATGGAAAGAAAAAAACATAACTAATTCATGAATTGAGATGTTTCAAATTATACAAATTATTATTATACATAATAATAATACGATAAAATTTGTAATCCCCAATCCTCATTTTTTTGTCATTTATTCTATTCATTCTATCAAAAGAGAAGGGTAGACACGGAATTTATATGTATTCTTCTATTATTCGAAAAAATATATCGATTTTTAAACTTTCCGGAGACATTGAAAAATTAATTTTTTTATTTCTTCTCGCCTACGTTTTTTGGGATATTTTTCATTTCGTCTCGTTAAAATTAGATCATAAAATTCCAAAATATTCATATCTCGCCTATATTCGGAAAAAACAGTGATTCCAAGTTTCCATCGACACAAATGAAGAAAAACTAATTTTCCCTATTTTTTAGCCGATCATCCTTTTTTAAAAATTTTCAGTCTTCAATTCGTGATTTTTACAATCCATTGCCATTTGCATAATTCTATTCATTCTATAAAAAGATAAGAATCGAAATCGAATTTATAGGTATATTCTTTCATTATTCGAAAAAAAATCGATTTTAAAACTTTCCGGAGAGATTGAGAAATTAATTTTTCCATTTCTTCTCGTTAAATTTAGATCATAAAATTAAAAAATATTCATATTGTACCCACATTTATAGAAAAAACAGTGATTCCAAGTTTCCACCGACACGAATGAAGAAAAACAAATTTTATCGATTTTCCAGCCGATCATTTTCCTCCTCAAATGATCATTTCGATCATTTTCCTTCCTCGACGAATTCTTCCCTTTGAAATTAATTTTCCCTACGATTTTTTTCCGTGTGGGATTCTGTTTGGAGTTCTTTTTACTAAACACTAATTGCATTTCTTTTTTTTCTGTCACAAGGGAAAAAAATTAAAAAATATTGGAAATGGTTGACTTAAAGGAAAAACTGAATCTGGATTGCAATTTTGTCTTGTTGTAGATGTTCTATTTAAAAATCTGAAACCTATTTTGACGAAAACATGTTTGTAAATTATTCACGATATTTAGAAATTTTCGACTTTCGGCCCGGGTGGATTATCTTTCGAACGTGATCTTGGTCGTTTTTTGTATTTTAATAATCTGAAATGATTTCCAATTACTATTCAGTTTTACGTAGCCCTGAAATTTCAAAAAAATATGATTGTACAATCAAAAAAGAGTTGAAAAAAGCAGAACATTTTGAAATAGCGTTTCCAATAATATTGAGAAATAAACCCAATAGGGAGGAAATTGCAAATTAATAATATGATGTATCTAATGGCTGTTAGGTCGTCATTTGTTACAGTAGTCAATGACTGTCGAATCGTTAGTTACCATAATAAATTATCCATTCGCTTTTTCCTCTTCATCTGACTTATTTCTTAATCTTCATTAAAAACGCTCTTTAAAAACGTTCAGTTTTTTTACTTTTTTTGATTGTACAATCGTAATTTTTAGGGACTCCTGCGTGACGTAAAATCCAATGGAAATTGTGATATATTTAACATTATGAAGATGGAAGAACAATTGAGATAACGTTCGAAAGATAATCCACCCGGGCCTTAACAAAAAAAAACATAAGAATAATAGTGTATAAAAATAAATTAATCTAATTGTGAAGACGGAAATTGAAATAAAATAGCATAAATTAATCTAGTTAATTCTGATTATAAAAGTAATCCGACCTGTTGTTACCGGAGCGTTAATTTGGTTCGGGCTAACTGAATAAAGACTAATCACATTTTCCTTTTATCCCTCGAATAACATTAAAAAACTCATTTCTGATATCCCCAAAGTTCCGATATTTTTGTACACCTCCTTTGATCAAGTTAACCCTCCAGCGTCTAGTCGTATCCCGAAGGATTTTCCCGTCATTCATCTCCAAGAGAGGGTCAAGGTCCCTGAGAGAATAGATTCACAAATAGAGAAAAACACCCTGGAGAAAGAGGAAAATGAATACGTCCCTGGAAATCCCTCAGAAAGCCACCTGGCGGCAGAAAGGGCCGAGGGGGTGGTTCAGCAAGCTCTCTCTGCTCCTAGTGGAAGTACTGGAAGTGGCTCCGAGTACTGCTGCCCTCAGCACTCAGTGTGACGCGCACGACAGTCATGTATATTGAAAATGAGACGCACACGCAGGAGCAAGGAGAAGGGGCTCGGCAGTAGTAACGGCCACCTGTCGATCGGACAGTAGTCTAGAAGACTAGTCGGTAGACGAGTTAGTGTAGGGAACAATGTAACAGTGAAAATGGAAACGCACACTGAATAAAACAGAGCACACAAGTAAATTAATAAATAAACGATCAAACAAATTCCAAATCATTGCAACTCACTTAAAAAAATCCAGCGAAATAATTGTTCTCATAAAGGATAAAAAATAAAAACTGTCAAACTAATAGAAATAAAAATACAATCGTCGGGGCAGTGGAAATTCACCCTCTCCAAACATTCAAGGCGAAATAGTTGCGTGAGTAGATACGTGTACTTCAATTTCATTCAAATTTAAAATACGTCTTTCAATTTGAATAATTCATTACTCAATATATCTGCCTGGAACATTTTCATTTGCAACAACTCACCGTTTAATTGAACCCCCACCTTCTATTCTCTAATTCAAAATTTCATCAAATTCCTGCTCACGATTTAATTTCCACGAGAATAGCTGACAATGCATTTCTATTGAAAGAGGCAACAGCTGGTTACGCGTGGAAGCCTGTTGACTGTATCCTGTTAAGATAAGATATGAAAGCACCCATAACGACTAACTTTCCCTGTGTGCCTCCCACACTCTCCAACATTCTGCTTTTATCCAGTTCATATTCACTCCCTCATACGATTCTTTTATCTAGTACATAACAATTTAACCGAGTAAAATCATTAATAGCCCTCGTGGTTCATTTCAACAGTCTATAAATACGTTACATGATGTGATACCATAAAGTTGGAAGCGTTCCGTTCTCATATTATAACATACATTTCCTCGATACGTCGATAATTTCAGTCTCTCGTCTCGACGACTTCTACATTCTCATCTTTAATGCTTTTTTTTCGTTATATTTCTCGCCTTTTTTTCTCCTTCATTATCTCATTTCCACGTGCAACTGACGGTATTCCACAATACACAATGGATGGCTCGTGGATGAATGGCCAAAGGAAGCGTGTCTGCTGCCTCATTTAATACAGAAGTATCAGAAAACAATGAACAATGGGGGAGGAGAAAAGGGGTAGATGAAATTGATGAAAACAAAGGGTGGCGGGAGCATTAAGATTATGGTGGGACTTCATTGTTTCGACTTATCGTGGAGATAATGAAAGAAAAATATAACGCATTGAGATACGGAGAGATAATGAATGAAATGAGTAAACAAATACGTACCTATTGATTATAAATATAAAATCGGATGAGTGAACTATATCGGAATGTAACAGAGACTTTGAAATTTTCATCGCGATCGCTCTACAGATTATGAAGAAAAATCCTCATAAAAATTTAGCCATCGCCCCTTGGATTTATCAAAAATTTATCCAGGGGTGAACTCATCCTGTTTCACCACCTTAAGACTGAAATGAAAGACCGTCAAAATTCTTAGGAAGTACCCGATCTAAAAATAGCACGGGAAAAACGTTCTCATTACAACGAATATGCCACTCACATGAAAACCCGATCGAGATCAAATTTCACATAATCTCAATCTCGCCACCAAAACCCATTACCCTTCAAATTACCGATCAATATCTCCAGTCAAGCATGTTCCCTCCTCTAATCCACTGCACTTTACCTAAGAGGTAAAAAATTCCCATAAAAACATAATCCGAAAAATCTTGCTAAAGTAGTTAATTCATGAAGATAAGGCTAAAGATTTTCTGGAAAATCCAGGCATGAATAATTCCACCCCGACGAAAACCGGAAGGAAATCCATGGTGGGCACGAGAGCTAGGAGTAGGTGCTGAAAAGAAAAAAAAACAAAAAAAAGGAAGAGGGATAGGGGTGAAGGTAACAGGACAGGAGGAAAGCGGTGGTCGCACGCACTCTAGTTTCTCCAGCATTTTCCCACCCGACTCTGGTCGTTCAAGGTTGACCTTGAACGGCAACAGTATACACCGGTGCGCACACATGCGGGAGAGGAAGGAGTGGTGGGGAAGAAGAGGTGAAATGCCGGCGTGTGGCGTTATGGGGCCAGGGTCGGACGGTAACGCCAGGCCTTCTTCCCTCCTATTCCGCTATTTTCATGGGGGAATATCACAGGGACAGACAAGGAGAGAGCTCAATTGGGTCACCCGGGCAAAATGTATATACAGCACTGCGCTCCCGAGTCCTTGCTGTCCTCTCTGTCGCTCATATACACAAATCACTTCCTCTCCTGCCGGTTTTTTTCTCTTCAACTCCCATTCTTCCTGAAATAAAAGTTGTATCATTGCAGGAAGACATTCGCATGTTCCACCCAGTTTTCACGTAGTCATTTTTATTCTTCTGCCTCACTGATTGTTGACCTCAAACGCTTCATTCTAGTGTTGCCACTGCCAATGGACTGTTGCCGATACTCACTGGCAAATTACAGCGGAAATAACTGGTTCTTGATGAAAAAGTTCCGGCTTTTCATTTCTCCTCACTCAACTATTTTCATTGTTATTTTTTTCTCTCTGTTATTTTTTTCGCTCCCTTTGGGAGGAAAGAATGCGCTCATTTAGCGGCGGGAGGTGGGGGGAGTGCAGAGTTTCGGGATGAAATATCTACCCTCTTGTGCAACATAACTGTCGATTGGTTTATCGAGCATTTAATTAAAATCTATTGGGTTAGGTCTTCGTTATCTATGAGGTTTGATCGTTTTAATTAACTTTGAATTATTGAGTGAGGCTTTTAGTATGCCAATTGGGCCATTATTGTAGTTTATTAATCCAGCGATGAGATTGTTGAATTTAGGACTGAACCGGTAATATGAGTACATCAATATTTTTGGATGGTAATTATGAATGACTGGAGCCATGGTTTATTCACTGTTTCAGTAGTACAGATCAAACATGCCTCCGACGAGATGATTCGAGGAATTTTGGTGATTGTTCATCGCCGTTGATGCGGCCGGGAGTTAATTTCAAAAGTTTATCATGGATACGAGTTACTATTCCGGGGTTAAGAGGAGTGGGAGTGGACGATGGGTTTGCCCCAATGATAGGCAGCTGGCTTTGAGAGCAAAGTGAGTTTATAATTAAAAATTTAAAAGGAACACGTTATCTCATCTCTTCGAAAGCGATTAATACCGTTTGTGAATTTAATTGCGATTTTTTGTCAAATAGAAACCTCCGGGAAAGCATTTAGTTTGTTATTTTAATGAATGGCATTTTTTTAACGCAATTAAAAATTGATTAAGCCAATGATTTTTTCAGTGGAATTATTTTTATTTTTTTTAGTGAGGTGGGAAACATGTTGTTAAACCCATTAATTTGACAAACTAATTGCTCCAGTGGCGAACTGTAAGCATAGGCCAAAATTGACATTCTCGTTAGTGACGTATTTGTTTCGCAAACAACTGACATTTCGATGAATCATTTCCAAGTGATAAAGTTTCTGACAAAATTTCGTGATATTTTTCCCGAAAGCGACGGAGGGGGAGGGGGTGTTGCTTATATTGTGATGTCACACCATATGCTTTTTTTAAATTTCGAACATCAGGAATGCGTCTTTTCGTCATTTACTCCGTGAGGCAGCGATTCGCGGTCGCTCAGCGTCCAAATGACAACTGCGGACAAATAACAAAATAGCATATTTCGACATTAGGCCGAAAAAAACTTTTTCGCCACGGCGGGCGGAAAAGAAATATTTTCACAAAATCTGCCTTTCCGCTTTACGCCTTTCCGCTTACGCCGTGGTGAAAAATAACGTTCTCACCACGGGAGGTAAAATAAAGGACTCTTACCCGCGTGGTTACCAGTAATTCTGAACGTGGGCACGACTCCTTTATTTTCCCTCCCTTGGTGGGGAATGTACTATTTTAGCGAATATGAATTAAATCATATTAGTAGCGAAGTGGTAAAACGGTTTAAGTCGACTCATCTCCCAGTGGAGTTTTTGAGGAATATTTCCGAATCTAAGGGAGATAGCGAAATTTTGGTAATAACATTTATTGTAGCTCTCAATCGGCTCTACAAAAAAAGTTATAACAAAAATTTTGCTATCTCCCTTAGATTCCGAGGTATTCATTGAAAACTGACCAATAGTCAAATAGTATTTTTCCGGCCTGTTGCGATGGGGTTTTTTACTCGTGTGGCGTTGGCCTCCGAGCCGTAGGCGAGGACTGGCCAACCACACGAGTAAAAAAACCCCATCGCAACAGCCCAGGAACAATATTTTTCTGTAGTGATTTTCAAGTTTTCGAGTTTGCGAAGTATGTAATACCAATTCCCAGACGAGAAATCATGAGAAGCAGTACAGAAAATTGACTTTTACTGTCCCAACCACGTCGAAGAAAGAAAAACACTCATCAAGGAGGTCAGCAAGAGCAACCCCAGACCACTGAATATTCAAGATGTCCTAAAGTCCCTCAGAAGAAAAGACATTAAAGCTATTTCAAAATTCTTCCCGTTCAAAATTGTTCAATTCAGATATAAAATATGTTTAACAAAGATACTGACTAATTAACTAATATTTAGAGACTATTACAATTTATATATTTTACTAGTATGTAATGATAAATTGTAATACATTTATTGATAGCTGAATGAACCCGAAAGGGGTTTGGAAGCTAAATAAAAAATCAAAAAATTGACTTGTACCGTTTTACCACTTCGCTACTGACATGAGCTAGAAAAGTTTTTTTAGGCTGTATGACGAACAATATTTTTTTGTCATAACGACTGTAAGCAGCGATTCACGGACGTGTAGCGCTGCCCTACGGCCGGAATGCCAAAATAGTATATTTCGATACGAGTGAGACAGAATTTTCACGAGTGTGAAGTTGGCGGCCCGAGGCGAAGCCGAGGGCTCCCAATCACACGAGCTGAAAATTCCTGTTTCACATGTGTCGAACAATAGTTTTTGACAGTGATGTTACGTTCAGCGAGTGGCGAACTGTGCCTTTTTTCGTTTACTAGTAAATGAAAAGACTTTTCGTTTACAAGTAAACGAAAAGGCACTTTTCGACACGAGGTGAACGTAGCAGCAGTGTCAAAATAGTATATTATGTCATCAGGCGATAAAAATATTATAATGCCACATTCGCCAGATAATGCTTTTATCGCCGTGTGACATACGATATTTTATGTCGTTGGGCCCGAAGCGAAGCGAGGTTAGAATCGCGGTTTTTTCGGGTCTAACGACATAAAATATTCTTTCGGCCTAGTGACGAAAAGTACTATTTTTCATCCGTCCCTTCCACGAAAAAAAACCAGACATGAACCTAGAAAGAAAGCTAAAAATGTGAGATGTATTACGCAGATCTCTGCAATTGGAAAGAGCAGCGGCGACACTGTGGTGTGATGGCAGTTATTCCAAATGTGCGTTCTGTGCGAATTGTCGTCAACCGTCAAACGGAACTTTTGGCAGTCACATGTAATATTGAAGACGACGAAGATGAAGAATGGAGGGATGAAGCGTTCATTGATCAACAACGTCTGTTCGTACCAGGGTTTTCAAACGACCCTTCACTGATTTTAATGAAAATTCATTCAACTGCCCATGAGATTAATTATTTGAAGAATTTTTTTTCTCCCAAGTGTCCCAACGATTCGCAAACAGAAATTGTTCTTTGAATGCTGTGATAATAAGTTGACATATTCAAAAAGCATCGAAGAAAGAATTGATTATTCACGTGATTTTTTTTACACTAAAAAAAAATACAAAATTGTTCTCTACATAAAGTAGGGGGAGGAGTCATTGATTTTGTAATGTAATATACAA
>NW_021680379.1:674245-778729 GCF_001412515.2 Diachasma alloeum | reverse complement strand
GGGGGGGGGGGGGGGGTTCACGCTGGAGCCGGAGGGAGAGGAGATCTAAAATGTCCGGAAAACACGTGACGTAACAATTGAATGCTCCCTACAATTAGTCATTTTTAGGATAATTCAATTGTTTATCAAATCTGAGAAAATCGACTTGTTAGGTTTTACTGAGCAGAAAAAAATGAAGCGAAAAAAAAAACTGAAAAAAGGTAACGTGAAAACCCACACTTTGAACCGTAATCGGAGAGTGAAATGTGATTTTGATAAAAAGTATTCTGTTAGTCGCGAATATTCAGAGAGTGACACCCAAAAATTTCCTCACAACCATATCAATTTTCTAGATTCAGAAGGATAAATTACTTTTTCTTTGACATTTCTGCCTTCATTTCAAATAAAATTCCTGAAAAGCCGTTTGTGTTCACGTCCAAGTGGATTGTTATATAGATTTTCTCATTAAACTTTGCTATCTGTGCAACAGTATGTCCATAACGGGCTGCAATTTATTTCTTGCCATCTAAAATTACAAATTGCTTTGACAAAAAATCGCTGGACCGAGTTGCGATCGGGATATGTATGGACGCATGGAAAATTATTTTATGACAGTAGAAAATTCCTCGTACTTCCTCTTTAACGGATACAATGAGATTTTTTTACGGTCAAAATTTCAGACTCAGAACAGGATGGTCCGTAAAAAGTGCATCCTTGGATTCCCGCACATACAGCGAGTACTCACGTTGCTCCCCAACCTCATGCCCAAGCGGTTTATCCTCAAGCTCTTCAAATACAAGTTTGCCGTTGAGTGACGCAGAGAGGGAGCGCATAATTCAGGTGAGGTACAATAAGCCCATTGAGACCTTCGGAAATCTCGTGGTAACTGTCCGTCAATGCACGGAGCCCTGCAAAATATCCGAAACCACTCAAGCCCACTTGTCGACTCACTACAACGAGAGCTCAGTTGAAAGATTTTTTGCATTCTCAACTGGAATTGAACACGAGGAAGGAATTAAAAGGAATTTTATAAATCCGATGGCATTCTGGGGAAAATGGAAAGAGGCGGAGAAAAATGCAGATTCAATATCTGTTAGCTTTTTAATGCATATTTCTCATTTCATTTTATATGCTGTGGTTAAAGCCCGAAGGCCGTAAATGTTATGGAGGCGCTGTACTTTGAGAACCTTTTAGTTAAAGGCAATCTCTATATGATACAGAAGAAAATACTTGAATTGAATATAAAATATATTTGAATCAAGTATATTATATACTCGAATCAAGAATAATATACTTGATTCCAGTATATTTTAAAATCAATTGGGGGATGGGCATTTCAATTCGAAGATAATTGTTTTGTATCGGGCCGGGTTGTAGCAATACCTCTTAAAGTAGTATGGTCACTCTCCAAAGTGATCGTTGAATGTCCGTCAAGAAAATCTAAAAAAATTAATCAAAAAACTATGATTTATAATTGAAAATTCTCTTTGTGAATTATAAAATTTATGAATATAAGAATTAATCGATTATTTTTATCATTTTTCACTTATTAGTCAAATAATGTACCTCCTTTGACTAGCGTCGTTTTATGTGTGCCAACGCTGTAACTTGACAGCGTAGGGAAAACGAGTTTTGATATGTCCGATTGTCTCCACTCCACTAAAGCGTCGTTGCCGCAAACACTCGACACACAATTTCCGAACACCGAGGAGCAGAAATTATTTATAACTAAAGTCCCAAACGGTCAATAATTTTCATCGATGGTCGTAAATTTTTATTTTTTTTCCCCATTTTTTTGGATTTTTTAAATAATTTAATCTTGGATTTATCATAAAAACCACCCAAAAATGTGATTTGCCCATCTGTGTTAAAATCTAGTTTTTCATTAATTCTTATCAACCATACTAAACGATCAATGTACTACAAATTGCACCAGGAGGTTTTTATTGATATTAACTTTCATAAAAAAATTATTTCACATTTTAATCTTGGAAATCGATCCGTGACCATACTACTTTAAGGTGAAACGGAACCCTTGTGTCTATATGAACTTTTAGAATTGTGATTTCTCTTGTGATTATTATTTTTTATTTATGAAACTACTTCATTGACCCAACAATGCAATGATCAAGTCCATAAAGTAATTGCATAGAAATAAAGTAATAATTGTAGGAAACACAATTCTAAAAATTCAAATAAACCCAGGGGTTGCGTTTCCCCTTAGGTATAATATAAAGGGTCGGGCACTAAGTGTCAGAATGTATGGGTCAAAAAGTGAAGGTTAAAAAATGAGGGTCAGAATATAAAAGTAAAAAAAGTGGGTATTAGGCAATAAGGGTCATATATTATGCTTTATCCCCGCTTTTAGTCCTTATACGATCCTCATTGCCTGACACCCACTTTTTTTACTTTTATATTCTGACCCTCATTTTTTAGCCTCCACTTTTTGACCTTTATATTCTCAAACTTAGTGTCTGACCCTTGTATTACACTTGAGAGCGCTTGGTACAACCCGGGCTGATACGAAATAATCATCCTCGAGTTGAAACAACCATCCTCCATTCACGTATAAAATATATTTGGATCAAGTATATTTTATCCTCAAATCAAGAATAATATACTTGAATCAAATATATTTTACACTCAATTCAAGTATATTTTTTCCGTGGATGATGATTCGTCCATTTTGCTTCCGAATGGAAGCTTGTAATCGTTCAAAATTAAGTTTCCAAATCTTTGTGTCAGGGTAAGTAAATATGGTCTAAAAAGTCTAAATATGCGATTTTTAGATGGTGTCTGTATGTATGTATGTATGTGTGTGTACTTTTTTTTATATTTTTTTTAACGCAATTTTCTTGATAGGAGCTTGATGAAATTTGATGAATTTTTCCACGGATATAGATGTTAATAGGCTCTATTCATCGAAACCAATTAAAGTTGAATTATTCATAGTCTGTAAAAAATAGGTATTTAAAAAAAAATCGATTCTTCGACGCTCAGTCCAAGAATTGTTATCAGAATCAAATAAATCATGGCTTAAAAAATCGTATTGATAGCCTTTTGATTCTATCAGAATATGATGCGGATCGCATCTATCACTGTTGATCTACAGCATATAATTTGTGACATTTTTTTTTTAATTTTTGTATGATAAAGTGGAAAAATTAACAGTCAGCAATGAAATCGTGGCTCTAAAAGATCGTTTTAATGCTTTCTCGATGAAGTACAAAGATGATGAAAGCAGCATAACTATTTATTAAGCTGCATAGTAGCAATATGAAGCTTTAGGTCATATGGAGGTCATATGAGGGTCATATATGGGTTATATGGGGTCATATAAAAGTTGTACAGGGTCATATGGGGGTTATATGAGGTCATCTGGAAGTTACCTGAGGTCATATGGTGTCATAACGGGCTCATATGGGATGATACAGGTCATATGGGGTTCATATTGGGTCATATGAAGATCCCATGGGGTTATACGCCGGTCATATGGGGTTATATGGAGGTCTATATGGGCGTTAAATGAGAGTCATATGGAGTCATATGGTGTTATAGGGTCATACAAGGATCGCATCAGCTCATACAAGAGTCTTATGGGGGCCATTCGAGATTATATAAAGTGATATGCAGTCAAAAAAAGCGTAATAAAAAATAAGAGTAGTCAATTTCAAAAATTGAGAATCCATTCGGAAGCATATTGCTAATTTGTTAGCAACATAAACTATATCCATATACAGAAAATGCGATTATCCACGTGTTTTTTTAGACAAATATGAACCTATTTGATACCGTCAATGATCTAGTTATCGGAAAAGGTCCAGTCACCAGACATTTCTGGGATTTCTGTGGCCTGATTCAATTGTATCATTAATTATTCGATACAAAATTGCTCGGATCTTCCAAACATAGCAAACAATAGCCACAAGTCAATGTTGTTCTCAATAGAAATGAAGTTATGCCGTTTTATAGATATGTGCGAAAACTAGATCTTTCATAGCATCATCCGATGAATATTATTACTATACATTCCGACTTGCTGTAAATTTGCATGCCTCATACACTTTTGCTTCCGAATGGAAGCATTGCAATCCTTCAATTTTCAGATTCTCTAATTTTCATTGGAAATTATGTAGAATGGTCTGAAACGTAAAAATACGAAGTTTGGCGACCGCACGGAGAGAAATTTTTTAGAAAAATTCTAGTGCTAGCACGGGAAAAGAGGCGCAAAGTGACGGTCAGGAAAAAAATCCAGTGCCGCCACTAGAAATTTGATTGTGGAAAACGTGAATTTTTCTCCGTATTTCTGTGAAAATTTTACGGAAATCCCCAAAAATACCAAGAAATTTTACCTTAACAGCACTAAAATTTTTCACAGCTGGTGGATTGTGATTTTTTCCAGTACTCGTACTAGAATTTTTGTAGAAAATTTCTCTCCGTGCATGTCTGCATGTATCTGCCAGCTTCCTGGAGGTCAATTTTTTAGGAAATTGGGTAATTGAGTGGCTCCAGTAATTCCAAAAAAGCTGAAATTTTGTCAGATTATAGGTCTTGACGCCTTAAATACGGCGCCCATGCCACATATGGACTCGAGAACTTGTCCTACAGGCCGGCGTCCATATGTCATATGGACCCTTTCCGTGATTAATAAAAATTCATTATCTTTCATACTATTGTAGATATTGAAATTCTAAAAATTTCCTCATGAAATCGATAAAAAAATCAACATAACACGACAACAGAAAAAAAATCAACACAACACGACTTCAGGAAGGTTAACAGTGCAGAATTGAAAATCCTTTGAAAATTTTTTTCAAACAAGTAACGAGGATTCTCTATTTATTCTCCAATTCTCCTTGTTTATACTTGCATGTGATGAGCAATTGCCCGGGGGGGTTTCAGTCATACATGGAGAGGAAAAATATTCTTGAATGACGATTTTTTTTCAGTTAAACTATGAAGATTCTTGATTTCAGTTTTTCTTTCGTGAAAAAAATATACTATACATTATAATATGGATAGGTTACCGTTTCAGAGCTACACTGTGAGAAATTTTTCGAAATTTCATGGAAAATATGGTAGAAATTCTCATGAGAGTGACATTGAATCCGATTTAAGGGAAAAATGATTATGAAATTTCGAGTTTTAGGTGGAATTCAAGGAAATCCATGAGTTTTCAGAGGAATGAGGCGGAAATTTCACCACTTGACTGAATTTTCAATGGAATATGAATATTCAGAAACAAAATGACATGAAAATTTCAATTTTTCCCTGAATTTTCCTGATTTTTCCGAATTTTCACAGGATGGTTGATCTAAAAAATCAATAATTTTATAGATTTCATTCAACCAGAAAATCAATGGAATATTTTATTGTTCAATGACAAGATTTCCTGAAATTTCAGTGGAACTTGAACACGATAAAAATTTCCGGAATTCGACGCGGAAAATTCAGACGAAAATTTTTAACAGTGTACTGAAAATAAAGTAAGTTGGCGTGAAAGTGTTGTAATCCAAAAGTATCGCGCCGATCTGACTATGAATTACTTGGAAAGTAGTATGATTGGCATATCTATTTAGTTTGTAAACTCTGTTATCCATCAAAATGCATTAATTCCAAACAGCCATCAGAACAGTCGTCATGCAACTTCTGTTACTACTGAAATCCCCATAAAATTTCCCTTTATTCCAGGTGATCCAACGAGCCGAAGCATTGGACTTATCGGAGCAAGAGCGTGTCGGTAAATTGGTTGAACGCTTGGAAAATATGAAACGAAATGTCACAGTCGTCACATCAACGAGAGCAACAAATAGAAGCTGTGGCAGCAGATGTATTCGCAATAACCGCTGCATGTGCTGTTGCGCTTTGTGTGGCGAAAAGTTTACAGTCCTGGGGGCTGGTCCAACATTGTGCCGTGATTGTAGAAAATACGTCTGTCAGAAGTGCGGAGTTGAGACATCTAGGGTATCAAGATCGTCAACAACAAACTTGCAAGCTAATCAGAGAAGAGGAACATCAGCGTCAATCAATAATCTACTGTCTGCCGAGGCATCGAGTAGTGCAAACAAACAGCTTGCACCACCGTCAAAAGTATTCCTCTGTCGAATATGTACAGAAACAAGAGAAATGTGGAAGAAAAGTGGCGCTTGGTTTTTCAAGAGTTTACCGAAATATGTTCTCCCCGAGAAGAAGGTAAATCATTTGACTATTCTCCCGTCCACTCTACGTTTTCCTCAGGAATCTCAAGAGAAAAAAAAATGTTTCCAAATCTCTCTAGAAGCCCCGAGGGAGTACTCGAAGCGCCGGATGGACTCTAACTGGGGGATCCAAGTCCCTGGAGCCTTCAGAGCACGACTCCTCCTCGGACGAAGAAATCTCCAGAAAGCCCACTCGAACTCGTTCCTTCCTTTCCTACAGTCTCTCGACAGATCCCGCTGATTTGTCCTCCCCCCCAAAACCCGAACTAGAAGTTGAAGTGCAGATCGAAGCTGAGCCAAAGCGCACCTCAGCGGATGTGCACGAAGAACCGGAAACTCTTGGACATCATCAAACGCATCACCCCCCGCAGTGTCAATTGGTTGTGCCAAGCAACTCCTCATCATCAACCTCTCCATCCTCCCCCATTTCTTCTACCTCTCCTCTGCCACCTTCAAGGTCTTCGAGCCGTCTGAGAGATCAGAGTACAAGTCAAACGTCAATATTTTACGTTCGGAATCCAGTGGGCAGCTCCGAATCAGTCAATCACGAGTCCTCTAGTCAATGTGAATCAACAAAATCATCTCTCCGAGGAAGAAAGGGCTCCAGTCAAGGTAACTCAGTTGACAGGGCGCACAGCCGTGGTTCCCTCGAGTTTTCAGACGGTAGCTCCGTCAAACATGGATCCAGACGTCCAAGGTACGTGTCACTTTGATTTTTAACTACACGGGATTTCGTACCGTTTTTTTGTTTTCTAATATACTTTAGTGATTCAACGCTCCAGTATCAACAGCAACGGGAGCAGCGAGACAGACGGGGTGCAGGTGTACAGACACGACCAAGATCGAAGTCAACAGTGGGGATATCGACGAACGGAAAGCGTCACAGGTGAGAAAAAGAGTCGCTTCCGACGGTGGATGAAGAAAGCCTGGTTGAGACANATAATGATCATGAAAAATTGCGGAAATTCCTTCACGTTGGAATCAGAAATCCATAAGATTACGATTCAGGGGTGAACCAAGAATCGGCAAATCCAGACTTCTCGACGAAATATCTGGAGAAATTCCCAAGGACATTGCCTGTAATTACATCAATCTCATCACAGCTGATAGAGAGGTAAATGTCTTCATGTATTTATTTAAAAAAAACATCCAACAATTCAATTCAAAATATCATATCCCCATAAGTGAGCGTTCAAATAGTACGTCACGCGATTAGGGGGGGGGGGGGGTCTGCATTTCGTGACGACTGTGACGGAGGGGGAGGGGGTGCTGCTTCTAAAATGTCCGAAAAACGCGTGACGTAATACTTGAATGCTCCCTGAGGTGCTAAGTGGATTTAAGCAACGCATGACAGTTTAAGGGCATTAGACATTGAGTTATCGAGAATGGGATGGAACTCGGGAATCATTTATGCCTCATTCGCTGGAGACATTCGCCATCCAACAACGGACTTCCACCTTTAATGTTTATAATGCAAAAAGGGATAAATTCAGCAGCGAATGATTTCTCTTTTGTGCTGGAAAATTTACGGATTTTGTCAGTTGAAAGTGGAACTTTGTTGAATAATTCATGTGTCTAAAATCAACAAGGGGACTGGGAACACTTTTACGCCACTGGAATGTCTATAACAGGGAGTTTTAAGTGGTGCAAAGTTTCTCGCATTCTCTTTATGGCATTTCGAAATGAGAATAATTACAGGGAATCCCTCCTACTCTGGTCTATTACTATTTCATCACCAAAGCGGAGGGAGATTCAACAATATGCATTGTACAATTTCCATCTCCCGTAGACGAATCATGTCCCTGAGTCAATTTCATATATTTCCCCTGTTGAAACATGTAAAATGCGCCCTTGACTATTTGCCCGTATGCGTTGCACAGAAAGAAATTTTAATAATACTCTACTCTAAAAATGTGATGTTTCTTCTCCTCTCGAATGTATGTGACATTTTACCTTCTGTCCAATTCCGTGAAATTTTCCACTCATGTTATTCCAAGGAATTATGTTTTTTCTTCTTCAGTATAATAATAATTATTTTTTAATGTTATTTTTATGTGCTTCTTAAATTAATAAATGTTCAATGTGATTTTATTTAATTTACTTGATTGTTTCATTGAATTCTCTTGGGTGTATCGTAATTGGGGATTGAGAGGATAAAGGGGAATTTTGAATAGGAACGGTCGAGAAAACGGAAGAAGAGAAGAACTTAGGAACTCTCGAGATAGCGCTGAGATACGAGCCAGCATCCCAGTGTCTTCATTGCAAAGTGGAGAGGGCACGGGGTCTGCGGGCAATGGACATTCACGGTCTGGCGGATCCATTCTGCAAACTGAACATACTACCGATAAGTCCAAGTACCACTACAACAAGGAGATTGAGAACCAAGACAGTGCACAAGACCCGAGATCCCGAGTTCAACGAGCAGCTCAACTTCTACGGGATCATGGAGAACGATGTAAATGTCACTGCATTAATTCAATTTTCCAACTTTAAATGGAAACCACGGACAATTTGGGAGAGTTGATAACGGCTTGGTTGGAGCCGGTTCAATTAAAACCTATTACACGGAACATTTAGAACATTTTCTGAATATACTGTAAACATTCATCCTTCTCATATCTTTTTCATGCAAACCACTTAAGTTCAAAATATGAGAAAGAAGAAGCGAATGCAGAATTTATAAACAATAACCTCAGTGTAAATTAGAATATTTCGTGGAATTTCTACTCAAAATATTGTCATTTTTGGTAGCGTTTTTAGTCAGACTTGCCCCACAGTCCTTACACCTACGACACTAGGGTGTACATAAAAGGCTAACACCTTGATTGAATTGGAAATTTTCGCGTATCTACAATAGTATAAGAGATACAGTGTTTTAAACAACTAAAATTGTTAATAACAATTGAAGCGACAATTTTTCAAACTGGTAACCAAGAAATTAGGAACAAGCGACTCCAAAAACATAAAATACAATCAAGTTGTCGTAGGCGTAAGGACTAGAAAATTTTTAAATAAATTTCTCTCCATTGAATGGAGAATCGGGTCGGCACTTCATGAACATCATTAAAGGCATACCAGGCTGTAGGATAAAATGACTGTTTCGCACTGCATTTCCCCTAGATCTCTCGCGCTTCAATCATTTATTATTTTCTATTCAATCACTCAATAATTATCGAGCCTGACATGTTGGAGTTCTCATCAATTTTTGTTACATAACTATTCAATGCCGTTAGAGAAAAAAAATCACTTTTCTTTTTGGACATTATTTAGCCAATTCGTTCACTCAGATCGATGCCCGTGTTATTTTCAATTGAGTTGATTAAATACACTTCACCGTAAACTTCAATTAAAAAACTAATTATCTCATTATTTTTTCGTTGCAGTTGAAGAGCGGAAAAGCTTTGCACATTCTGATTCTTCAGGACGATCCAGCTGGAAGGGACTTTCTAGGCGAGGCCAGATTTCCGTTGCGAGAACTACAGCCCTCTCAAACGAAATACTACAACGTATTGCTGGAGGATCATTACCAGGTACTCCCTGTTACCTGCAGAGCTCGATGAATGATGAGAAAGTTTTTCAATTTCATAGAGTGAATGAAAGTAGAAAGTGAAGAGGAATTTAATAGGAGAATACGTAAACTCATTACAAGTGGAAAATTTCAATTTACGATTAGGCCTAAAGTTTTTCCGTCATATGAAGTTTGACCTAATTTTTACTTATCAATCGAGTTTAAATGGAACGCTCAAACCATTCCTCAAGGGTGAATGATACAGTTGGACAGAATAAAAGACGTCAGATAAATATCAAAAAATATACGTATCAAACGGATTTTAATAACGAAAACAAATATTGTTTGGATTACGAATCCATGAACTGAGAGGGATGGATGATTTTCAACCTTCGTTTTATTCAATTTCATTTAATGGTTTTTATTCTCACGCTGCGGAACAATGAGTTTAGTGGAGTTATACACGGACAGAAAATTAATAGAATTGTCATAGTGAAATTCTGAGAAAAATTCTGGTGAGAGAAATATCACGTACCACGTGAAATATTCTACGAGAGCACACGACAAATTCTAGGGGGACCGCATGAAACTTTAATACGCTAATGCAGAAAATGCCGTTATCGAAATCAATTTTGAAAAATAGAAGAGGCTCGAAAGTTACCCTCCAATAGACAATTTTGCAATGATGTAATTTCTTTGAAAAAAAAACGTTTTTCCTTAATTTTTCGGTGTCTAGGACACAGCGCAGGGGGGGGGGCGTGATATAAATATGCGAGGGGTTATTCACTGGTGAAATCACTGTGTCACTCTGGGATAAAATTACATGAAATCAGTTCTGAAATCAGTTGAAATCGAATGAAATCAGTAAAATCATGTGATGCTCTCCCACAGGGGCCACTATCAATTTTTCTGAAAATTAACGAGAAAATACAAGGACCCACAAATTTTCATGTGCTTCCAGAGAATTTTTCCCTTGCCACCATAGAATTTTTGCATAGGCATGTAAATAATTCTCATGTGGATTCAGAATTTTCCCGTTACTCCCCTCGAATGCTCTCTTTTGACTCCGGTCAAAGTCAGTTGTACCTCATTTCTGGTGCTCAGCACATGAATTTTTCTTATAGGGGAGGGTGGAAATCCAATAGGAAACCCCTAGCGAATTCTCTAGAAAATTCTATTGGGTTTCTGTAGAAAATCTATCGGATTCCTGTGGGATTTCTATTTAAATTCTATTGGAAAATTCTATTAGTTTTTTGCGCTGATTCTATTGCATATTTCATACGGAAAAGTCAATAGATTTTGAATTTCTTTCTCCAGAATCCCAATAGAATTTTCTAGCTAATTCGCGAGGTTTTCCTATTGGATTTTTCCATACGTGTCAGCATTGCGCTACTAACCTGAATCGGAAATGATGGGTCAACGGGAATAACGTCATTATTTCCAATTACCCTTTTTTCTTCCAATAGGATTTAAGGAGTTTTTTTCACCAGGGAAATTTTACGGAACTGTCACAGAATTTTTCCCACGCGTTCCGTAATTTTTATGTGAATCTCGTGGAAAAATTACGATACCGTCACTTAAATTTTCTGAATCGATTCCGTAATCGGTGAGCGAATTGTGAGTTCCGCAATTTTTACTGAATATTTCTCCCCGTGTAGCAAATGTAAGACCCTTTTCGCCCAATATATTGAGTTAAGTCAGTAAGAAACATAGGAGGCAGAGTTAGTACGTGACTGGATAAATTGCAGCGGTCAGTTGGTCAAACGATCTGATCAGCCGCTACTCAAAGCGCCGCTCACGTTACATGGAAGAATAGTATTTTACCGAGCCGAAGGCGAGGGTGGTAGGCGCTTGAGTAGGAGTCCTTTACTCTACCTCCCGCGGCGGAAAATATATGACACCAAAAATAGTATATTTCGATACAAGTGCGACGGAATTTTCATGCGTGTGAAATTAGAAGCCCGAGGCGAGGTCGAGGGCTACCAATCACGCGAGCTGAACAATCCTCGTCTCACAAGTGTTGAACTATATTTTTTGCCAGTGATGTTATGTTCAACGAGTGGCGAACTGTGCCTTTTTTTGTTTAAAAGTAAACGAAAAGACACTTTTCGGCACGCGGTGAACGCAGCAGCAATGACAAAATAGTATATTTCAGTACATGTGGGGCAATTTCGTCTTTAACGTGTGTGGGGTTTACAGCATGAGCCGTAGGCGAGTGATGTAACCACACACGTCAAGGACGAAATTTCCCCACAAGTACTGAACAAAATTTTATGTCACGAAGCCTGAAACCGGCTGGATTATACACTCGACGCTTCGCGTCTCGTGTCTAATTCAGCCGATTCGACGCTTCGCGTCTCGTGTCTAATTCAGCCGGTTTCAGACATGAGTGGCATAAAATTATTTTCATCACGTTATGCGAAAAAGTTACGCTTTGCGTGCCTAAAACGTCCCTTTTCCACACATGGTGATGAAAAATATCGTTCGATACTCATGGAAAAACTGTTTTTTGGCTCGTGGAGGTTTGTAGCACGAGCCGAAGGCGAGAAGGACACTTTTCCGCACTCGTATCAAAATATACTAGTTCGTCACCCGGTCAAAAACAACTTTTCTGACTCGTGTGATTGCATTCCTCGGTATCGCCTCGGTCTGCAACCTTCACACTCGCCAGAAAAGTTTTTCCATCGCACTGTCCGTATTGGGAAGAAAAATTATGTTCATCACTCGGCCGAAATAGTTAATTTCGTTACGAGTGCGGAAAAGAGTCTTTTGGCTCGTTGGAGCACGAGCCGAAGGCGAGTGATATAATCCCACCAGCCAAAAAACACTTTCCCCACGAGTATCGAACGATATTTTTCATCACAATGTGTGGTAAAGGGACGTTTTAGGCACGCGAGAGCGTGCCTAAAAAGTTACTTTTTCGCACAGCGTGATGAAAATAACTTTTCTGACTCGTGTGATTGCATTCCTCGGCTTCGCCTTGGTCTGCAATCCTCACACTCGTCAGAAACGTTTTTTTCGACCTTATGACGAAAATAGCTATTTCTTCTGTCTGTAAACGGCGTTTGACAGACCCGAAGTATCCGTAAAACGACGTTTTACGGACAGTATGATGAAAAACCTTATTTAGTGTGCATTATACGATTCACTTCAACTTTGCTAGCAATATAATCGAAAAAGCCGAAAGCGAGTCGGCTGCAGTTATTCATTTGATCCAACGCAACCTCTTCTACAATTCTGTACATATTTATTTAGTTTGTCTTATGTCGTATCCGAAAAGGTACTTGAGTGTTTCCTATGAGTCTTATTCTGAAAGATTTCTCTGAAAAATATCTGATTTAAGCTATGAAGCTCTATTGATTTCTCATGCTTTGCCGCGGTGTTGGCGTTTTTTATGCCGTTTTTCATCTAAAATGGCTCGTGGATACGTTAACTCAAAGAACGTTAGTGGAACAAAGTTGAAATTCTTTGATGTGGCTGCATCGTACAGACCCAACCTGAAGCTTGAAATTGTTAATACCTGCTATCGGCCCAGTGGTTTCTATTGAATTTTTAATAGAAACTTTGATACACAAAGAAATGATAGTCCTTTTTTGTGGTTTCAGGTGGATCAAGAGGAGAGAGTCTGGGGCGAGGACATGACCAACGGACGCGGAGTGATAAATGTGAGTCTGAGCTACAGCACACGCCGACGAGCTCTCCTGGTGACAATCAACCGCGCCCACGATCTTCTACCAATGGACAGCAACGGACTTTCTGACCCATTCGTCAAATTGTGCCTGACAAAGGACCCAAGGGGCGACGATGTCAAACGTCCCCCGATGATACAAAACTCGAGGGAGAGCCTCGGGCGGAGACACTCCAAAAAGTCACCGATTGTGCCAAAGTGCACCGGAGTTACTCACACGACGAGTGTCAAGTGGAAGACACTCAATCCAGAGTGGAACGAGGAGTTCGTTTTCGAGACACGCCTGACAGACTTAACTGCAAATGCCCTCGTTCTGACCGTGTGGGACAAAGACTTCGGAAAGAGTAATGATTACTTGGGTGAGATAAAAAAAAATCCATTCCATTTTTTCGTCATGAAGAAAACTCCATTAGTGAAGTGCGGAATATTGTAGAATTCCGATGATGTTGACTAATTTTTATGGATTTCTCTTCTGTTGTTTCCGTTTAATTGACGTATCTTGATATTACATCATTTCGATCCTGGACTAAAAATTATGATTAATAATATTTTTCACAATCTCTTTAAATTATAACAATCCAAATCGACTTCTGGTGATAAAAATTCGGCACTCGAAATCAACACTTCACAATTAAGGGTCACAAGGGTCAAAATAAGGGACGTAAGAGTCAGAATAAGGATCAGAATAAGGGTCACGAGGTTTAGAATCAGGCTCATGAGGGTCAGAATAAGGGTCATGAGGATCAAAATAAGATCCACGAGGATCAGCTTAAGCGTCACAAGGGTCAAAATAATGGTCACGAGGGTCAAAATAAGGGTTACGAGGGTCAAAATAATGGTCTTGATGGTCAGACTCAGGCTCATGAGGGTCAGAATAAGGGTCACGAAGGTCAAAATAAGGATGATGGGGTCATATGGGGGTTGGCGAGCGGAACGAGCAGGGAGCGTAGCCCCCTAGTATGTCATATGAATGATTGGTTAACAATTGCTAGAGAATTAAAAATAAAAGTGATTTACCAGATTAAAGATTTTGGTAACTCCTTAATAGCAAGTTCTGCAAATTTTTATTATCAAACAGCGATCAATTTTTGTTTGAATATTTATCGATATCAATCTACTGCAGTATGAATTGTTTCACCAATACTATTCGTTGCAATCAAATAATAGCAAAGTAGAATTACAATGCTGCTGTTAGCACTGTTATCACATAAAATAACTAAAAATAAACTCATTTAAAAACATATTAATCAGCAAAACTAATTGTTCTAGGTGGGCTCGTTCTAAGTTGCAACAGTAAAGGCGCGAGACTCCGCCACTGGATCGATGCAATCAAGTTTCCAGATCATCGCCATCACTGCAGTCACGAACTAGCTGAGGACATTGGCTTTCACGAGTAACCCACGTCATCCAATATTCAACAACTAAAGTCAAATAAAAAAAAAACTATTATCGAAGACGTTTACCAATCAAAACGTCTGACAATATATCATTGAAAAAACTAATGAAACTTTAACTCTAAAAAGTATCGCACAATCACGTTTCCAATTTGCCTCATATGAGTTATTAAATTTCATCTCAAAGAAAGAAGAATTTTAAGCAAGCTATATCTGTTGAAATCGTTTCAAATTTGTTGACTATGTGAGTGGATAAAAAAGGGATGAGGAATGTTGAGGTCGTATTAAAGAATTCAAAATATTACAAAAAAATTAAGCTGTATTTATTCAATCCTCATCATTAGATGACGAATCCTCTTCAGCTTCTTCGAGCCACTTTATAAAAGGTTGCACAATAGATCTGACCTTAGTATTAATCGCTTCATCTCCATCGTCAGCCTCCTGACGATACCAATCCAAGATTTTCTCCTCACTCAGAATATCCTTGTCATAAAAAAGATGCAGGAGATGTTGGGCAAACGCCAGAAACTCATCGGTACTGCCTGCCACATCCTCAATTGCTCTGAGACAATCCTCCTGAGCATCCTCGGTCTTGATATAGTTCAATAGAATAGCATTGAAATAACCAATCATGACTTTGAGTGTTTTCTGATAATTTGCATTATTCGAAGTGGTTTTGGTCTCACTGAGATAATACAGTGGTAGCATCAGAATAGCTTTGACAACGTTGTACGTGACTTCCCGTATACTGACATTGTAGGCATACCTTGAGGAGTTAATTTCCAAAATTAGATTTTCACAATTCAATTTGTCCTGATATCCTCTCAGAAGGCTATCGATCACCTCAGAGAGGAACATGTGGGTATCATCTGGTAAAGGAGACTCTGCCCTTGAGTCATTTTCACTGCTAGAGTCCTCAGAGTCTGAGTGGTCCTCACTATTCTTTAACAGACTTTTTTTGAAATAGATAAATTTTTCGTCCTCTTCATTTCTCTCTGACATTTTCTTTGAGTCAACCTTACCGTTGTTATTTTGGATTATTACATCGGAGTAGGATGTTTCGGGGGGAAGTTTTACCCTTCTGGAGACTATGCATCCATCCAGGTCGACGTTTTTATGAAGGTAACTCTCTGAAAACAGAACGCTGTCCTTAATTTTACAGTCGTCTTCAACTGTCACAGCTCCTAGGAGGTACGAGTTCTCAATTTCAACGTTGTCACCAATTTTACAGCTGTCTCCTATCACAGATCGTGAGATTTTTGTATTTCTACCGAGGATACTGTTCTTTCCTACGATTGTATCTTTCTGGAGGATGCAGCCTCGTGCGAGGGTTGCTGATCTGTGTTTGTAGGTGCTTCTGGAAGAGTAGACTATTCCTCGAAGTGGTGGAAGCACTTCGGGGGCCAAGGGGTAAGCCTGACGCTGGAGAATATCTCGGGATAATGTGTGGTAAGCTAACCAGGAGGTGACGGGGAGGGCATACTCGTGGGGTTTCAAGGCCTGCCAGTAGATTCGAGAGTCCAGAATTTCTTCGTTCATGAGGACGCCTCGGATAAAGTCTTCCATTGTCTGAAAAGTGATTTTTCAATTATTCATTGGATGGACTATATAACAACGTCTATGAAATATTTTTATCAAGTTGTCCTACAAGAAATCAAATAGCCTGGTTCTATCGAGAATCCCGGTGATTCCTGGAGTAAAAATTTAGTATAAAAAATCGTAGTTACCATAATTCTGATAGGGGAGAGTAGGGCAGAATGAAACAGTGGGGCAAAATGAAAAAGTCAAAAAACGACAGTTTGACGCAATTCAAACAAAACATTTTTTTTTATTAAATTTTTTTTTTATCAACTTTGTTTTATTCTTGGGAGTACTGATGAGAATAATAATTTTCCATTCAGTAAAATGGAAAACGATTGAGAGGCTTTGACGGGAGATTTTGTTAATGAATTAATTGAAAGGAAAATGAAACAGCAATATTCAAAATCCGGAGGAAGACCCAGGAGGAGCCTCAGATGGGGAAAAAGGAAAATGTGATGCTGAATTTCAATCGTATAATCCATTGACAAAATTTTCGCCCATCAAACTGTAATCGGCCTAATCTAATCAATTGAATTATAAGACGAATAGAAAATTATTAATCTCATCAGGACTCCCAATAATAAAAAAAATAATAAGCAAAATATCATTAAACAAATTTTTTTTGCTTGAATTGCGTCGAATAGTCGATAAATCTAAAAAAGTCAAAAGTGTCCATTTTACCCATCCTCCCCTAATGATAATTTTCATTTTATAATTTATGGAATATTCAATGGAATCTCCGTCCAGAAAGTGACCTGTTTACCCTACCCCCGTCAAAAATTCATTGTCAAGATGACAATGTTTTTCATATAGAACTTAACACCCATCAATTGAAAACATATTGAACGATGCAATCATTTTCGTGATTACCCCCCTAATCTTTACCTGAAAATCAAAATTATCGGAAAAAAGTGGTAGAACAGAGGCTGAGCACATGTAAACATGGCTATCCACAAATCCAGAATTGATTTCAATCTGTTCATGCTCCAAGAACCACTCGAGCTCAAATTTAATCTTCTTCTCTTCCACTTGTGGCTTCTTATAAAACAAAACTCTCTTCTTCTGTTTATCAGCAGCAAAGAGACAAATTTCCTTGAATAAAAGTGACTCATTGGTGGAGCCCAGGTCCCTGAGGACGAGGCTTATAGCACAGCCCTTATCCTTCTCTCTCCTAGCTCTGTGTACATCCATCAAACTTGTCAGATCAGCCCTGATGAACGCATCACCACGAACGAGAATGAAATCACCCCTGATTATTCCCTTTGTATCAATGTCCCTGAGGCCATCACCGAGGGATCTGCAGCCATCGGAGATTATCAGTGATACTGATATGTCCGTGTAATTCTTACTCGAGACGTAATTTCTGAGGTGATCGATGAAATTGCTGCAGTACAGGAAAATCTCCTGCACTCCAGATTGAATTAGAGTCTCGATGAGGTAATCCAGGAGGTGGGCGTTCGCTACTGGCGTCAGAATACTCGGGTACACATTCTGCATTGGAGTCAGACTCGTGCCGAAGTCATCGGCAAGGACTAAAGCCTGGAGAACCTCTTGTTTTCCTATTTTCTGATCACCCAAATTTCCCTTCAACTTTGACATCTTCGATGACTGGTTGACTGATCCGTGACTTGTTACAATTATCTCTAGCCCTTTCTTATTTTTCCCTCACGTTAATGACTAATTATCCACTTTTAGTAAGTCCTTTAAATTTCTTTTCAAGTTTTTCTATTATTTTTAAGGAGAACAATACGGCAAACTGCCCCGAAATGTGGACAACACGTTTCTGAGGTTACGTTACATCATTTTTCTCGTGTTGTTCGTATATACTAGGTTAGGAACGTGAGGGGCACTTGAGACTTGGGTGACTTGAGTGTGGAAGGGGGGGCAGGGGTGGACAACTTTACATGTAGCCGACATTCACAATTACACACATAAAAATGGCTGCGCAGGCTTCTTACAGTGGAAAAATGTCAAACTGAACGTGGTGAAATTCCGGGAAAAATATTCGGGTTATCGATGGAATTCGTAAGAATTCTAACAATGTTTCACATGGGTTTTGGTTAATTTGATTGCGTCTCCGTGGATGGAATGCAAATTCCATTGATTCGATTGGGAATTGTGTAGCTGTGCTATTTGGGAGGGATTTTATCTGTCAGTTTTAATTGACATTCAAAATGGAATTGTTTCGGAGTGACACCCATTTCATTTTCGTACAGGAGAGACACAATCTCTGGTGTGATAAAATAACTGGAGAATTGTCTGCTAAAGCTGGTAAAGTATTTGATGATCGATGGTTATTATTAGAATATTTTTGTTGAAGCCTTAAAAATGAGGGCACGTTGTATGAATACAGAATTATGATTCAATCTTTATCTCATTCAGAGTTTATCATTTTTTAATCGTGAAGAGTTACTCATTTTATTTTTTATGACAACAGAATCTTAGAAAATTGAGTGATAGGAGTAGACAAAGCAGTGGCAAAGCGAGATGATTGTTAACTTTAATAACTTTGAGGATTTATAAATAGGGCAAAATGAAAATTTCAAATTTTTCTCAAATGTTGATAACTCATTGAATTGTTTATGGAATAGGGTAAAAGGTCAATTTCTGGACGGGGGTTAGTTTCTGGACGATTTCAACTTGCATTGAATGTTCCATAAATAAAATGAAAATTGTACTGATTATTTCACCTTTCAATAATATTAGGGGAGGTTGGGGTAAAACGGACACTTTTGACTTTTTTTGAAATGCTAATGAGGGGTTGGAATGTTGATAAAATTTAATAATTTTCTTTTCAATACAAAGAACAATTCTTTCCCTTTGTGACGAGCCTAAACTGAGCTCAATTGATAAATTTTTTTTCAAAAATTTTTTTTTGAGTTATGAATAATTTTAAAAAAGTCTAAAGTGTCCATTTTACCCCGCCCACCCCTAATATTAGGGGAGGTTGGGGTAAAACGGACACTTTTGACTTTTTTTGAAATATTAATGAGGGGTTGAAATGTTGATAAAATTTAATAATTTTCTTCTCAATACAAAAAACAATTCTTTCCCTTTGTGACGAGCCTAAACTGAGCTCAATTGATAATTTTTTTTTCTGAGTTATGAATAATTTTTAAAAAGTCTAAAGTGTTCATTTTACCCCGCCCACCCCTACTCGTGTATAATCATGTGGTCAATTATTTTTTCTATTGATCGACTGGGGGGATTAGGGGTTTCGGCTGCATTCTACTATTTCATCATTTAATTATTCTTTGTTTTGTTATTTTCACTTCAAATAATTTTTTTCTACTAATTAAATCATTCTTGAAGGTATGGAAGTCATCACATCCTCATTTAGATGATTCTTTTATTTTAGATCCTACCGCGAAACGCGAATTCTCCTAAACCGACCAGCAATTGGCCTGCTCACCATATCTACAATAATTTTCTCACATGAGAAGTACACTTCTCCTTCCTGAAAAGGCTAACCGGAGTTTAATCGATAAATCATTTATATATTATTTGGAAGATATGAATATTTTTATTCAAATAGTGAAGAGTGTTCATTTTTCCAAACTCCCCTATTGCCGCATTTAAGCGACATAGAAAAAAATTCATAAAGATTTTTTTTTTGTGAAGCGAACTTGGAGCTTAAAATAATATCCCTTGAACTCCGAAATATTCGTTGAAATTGATCTCTAATTGTAAGACAAACATACCTACTTTATTCTACGCCCTCGCTACAAGTGTGCGAGAGAGTATGAATATTACATTCCATTAAATCATCGAGAAAGTTAATTTTTCTTATAATTTCTTGCTAGATGGGGAGCGGTAGTGGTAAACAATTCAGAATGCCTCAGATTATTTATTACATAGGGGAGGATGGGGCAAAACGGCCCCCCTTTAATCGTCAATATTTTCCGATTCAATAATCCGATTGGGATGAGTTACAGCTCGTTTTGAAGAATGAAAAATTATCTTCAAAATGAAGTTAAAACTGGGAATTTTCACAGTGTCATTCACAAGTTATTGACAATTGAAGGGGGGCCGTTTTGCCCCACCCTCCCCTATATTACATTCTAAGAAAAATTTAAACATTTTCTGGAAGAAAATTCCCATAATTTCCCAGTTGAACGAATCTCGTCTGTCGTTTCATTTAGTTAAAAAACTTCTAAAAGAAATTTAACTGCAAAAATGCGCGAATTTTCCCTAGGATTCTCAATACCGTTTTATTTTGTATAGGACAAGTGCATGAGGAAATTTTATATACGACACTTTTTCGTCTTTCGTAATAAGGCAAAATTTTAAAGGAAGTAACAATTCGAGATTTTTCAAATAATGAAAGATATTGATTTTACATTAGTCTAGACTCTTTTGAATCTTTAAATGTATGAAAGCCGACCGATATTTCATGAAGATATTTTTCATAGACTGAAAAGAGAGCTCTACAAAAGGTATCACGCACGAAGAAATGTAATAGAAAAACCCAACGAATTCGTTAGAAAATTCGATTAGATTTCTATTGAACTTTCTTTTAGTTTTTGGCCGATTCTATTGAAATGTTCTATAGAAAATATTCAATAGAAGAACTCAACAGAATTCGATTTTTCTACATAACTTATTCTTTTCAGATATTTTCTATAGAATTTCCTCGGTAAAAATTTTCCAAGTTTTTTCATTCTATTTTTCTGTTCTTCTCATCAATAAAATCCGAAAAAATCAAACAGAAAAACTTAGAAAATTTGAACCGAGCAAATTCTATAGAAAATATCTCAATAGAATAAGTTCTACAGAAGAGTCGAATTCTTTTGACTTTTTCTATAGAATATTTTCGATTGAACATTTCAATAGAATCGGCCAAAAACTAACAGGACGTTCAATTGAAATCCAATAGAATTATCTAGCGAATTCTCTAGGTTTTTTTGTTAAATTTTTTCGTCCGTGATCTTCGACAATTTTACTGTCTCCCTACAATATTGAGGTATTCTCGAAAACCGGCCTCCAAGTAAAATTACCTCATCTTGTTGAACCACTTCGCTACTGAATTATTCTGGAAGGATAAATATTACAATAACTATAAGGCTCATAAAATGTTAATACTTGGCTGAAGGCCCCCAGGCGATAGCCAGTTGCAAGCTCCTTGGAACTGGCAAAAAATTTCAGTAAAAATTACATAATAATAATCGCTTAAAATTTTGAGTTTTCAATTCTTAATTTTTGTCATTTATTCAATTTATTCTATCGAAAGACACGGATAGAAATCGAATTTATGGGTGTTCTTCCATTATTCGAAAAAATATGTCGATTTTAAAGCTTTCTGGAGACATTGAAAAATGAATTTTTTTACTTCTTCCCGCTGACTTTTATTGCATTTTTTCAATTTCTTCTCGTTGAAATATTGATATCTCTCTAACAGCATTTTCGATTTAGGTTGCTCTACGCCGGAGTGGGGTACCCTACGCCGGAGTAGAGTAGAACTAAATCGAACATAACGGGGGGCAATTTGAAATATTTGCAGAAAAATTCGCTATAATACTTGAAGAAAAAAAGGGATTCGAAGTTCCCGCCACTATAAAAGAAGAAAAAAAATCAATTTTCCAGCCGATTATCCCGTTGTGATGCTTTTTCCATTTTCTTTTCATAATAATAATTGGAATCCGACCATAGGAATGAAGAGATATTCTTTTACCATATGAAGGAAAAAATAGAATTTTCAGGAATACATGGAAAGATTTTTCTATTATGCAAATGAGATTTCGAAAGATTTTTGTTTTGTGTATTTGTTTTGATCACAAAAAAAATACTTTCTATTGATCTTTAACATAATTCCCCTTCATTCAATATTGTAACTTGTGAACTAACCCTAGATTGGTCACCCTATGAGGGAAATCCCGCCGCGCGTCGTTTTTCTTTGAATTTCGGACAGATGAATTACTTTTTCCCATGGTAAATGAAATTGCCAGGCTTGGGCGTGTAAATTACGTTGGTAAATTACACCGTCTTTTACCGACGTAATTTACGTAATTACGTTCGTAAATTACACTGCAAGCTTGCAATTTTCAATTACTAGAATGTTTTATTTTATTCCGACTGATGATGATGCAGTATTGGACGCATAAATATCATAAAAAACAGTATATTATGTCTCGAGGATTGATAAACCCCAAATTTTAACTTCACTTTGTTCGGTTAGAACGCGGTTTTCGGTACTTGGGGCATAAAAAAATATTTTATGTTCCTAGGTCTGTAAAACCGCGATTCTAACATCGATTCTCTCGGTTGAATCGCGGTTTCCGGGCACAGAGACATAAAATATTGTATGTCACACGGCGATAACCAATTCCCAGACGAGAAATCGTGAGAAGCAGTACAGAAAACCAATTTTCTGATTCATGTGATTGAATATCAAGCCACATTCGTCAGAAAATAGTTTCATCGCTTGGTGACACAATGTAATATTACATCATGTGGTACGATTTACGGTATTTTAAGAAACTCAAAAACATGAGTCCCATACCCCATAAACAGTAAATTTTACAGGGGTCAAACATTGCAAAAGACCAAAGTCACAAGTCATCTCCATTGTGAGAAAGTCAATCTTATTATCTATTGAGCTTTATTGGATTTTCCTCTTTATTATTTGGAGCCTTGGAAAAGTCCAGTTGTCCCTGAAAAGAAACATTTTATTCTGAAGAATTCAAAAAAGCTACCAAAGCAGTCGAATAGTTTTGTCTTTTAGGAACAAAAGGGAAAACCTCAAAATGAGGTTTTCCCTTGTCCTTCGGCGAATGCGGTACAGGGGGTTGGGGGGTGGGAAGGGAACAAATCGTAAAAGACCCGAAAGGGTATACGAGAAGAAAAAATTTTTTTTGTGAAGACGAAAATGGAAAGTAAATGAAATAAAATAGCATAAATGAATCTAGAATCTAATAAATAAATATTACATTTCATCGAATGCACAAAAAAAATTGTGTTACTTCATTGGTAGATTGGGAATGGGCAACAGCAAATAATTTGGAATGTCTCGGAATCTGCCACGGAATAATCGGAAAAATCGAGCAAACATCTTTCATGGAGCCCCGACTAATGTTGATAAAGGAAATATCAACTGTAGGTGAACTATATGGAAATCGCATTGTCCATAAAATTAAATCGGTCGCCTTCCTTCAAATTGGTTCAGAGAATTCTGATTTGGGTCTAACTCCATGTAAAAAACACGGAGGCATGTCGAAAATTTCGATGGGGAGTTCGTTCGATGCTCCCCAAAAGACTGGATTCATGAAGACATGGGGGACAATAAAGAGTGCTACGAATACGATCAAGAACACCACTCAGCAGGCCGCAGCACTTGCAACATCACAAGTCAAGTCCACGGTGATCAAACGGAGTATTGGAAAGGACAAAGAGAAGTTTGAAAGGAGAATACTCGAGGAACTGAACAAAGTGTTCGGAGAGACTGATTCCTTTTTTTTCTGTCAGACTGGAGATATCACGAATTGTTTGCAGAGGCAAAGGGAGAAAGAGATGAAGTCAAAAGAGATGGGGGAAGATGATAAATCCCTGTGGAAGACAGTTGACGATAGATTTTTTTGGAACAAACACATGCTTCATGATCTCATCAATTTAAACGTAAGTTGACCTGCCAATCGATCATATTTTGAACAATTTGAAAGATATTTTTGTTTATGAAAATGGGTACGGAACTTATTGTTAAAGAAATTGAATATGAACGGTTAATTTCATGATTCTTTCAATTTTGCATACGTTAGTCGTTTATTTTTACGTTTTTTTTGGTAGAGTGACGCTGCGAATCATTGGATTCTACCTATTATCCAAGGATACATTCAGATAGAAAAATGTAAAGTTGAAGTTGGATATGATAATCAACCCCAGTATGAAACATTCAACCTTGCCATCATTTCAAGAAGAAGTAGATTTCGAGCTGGAACAAGGTGAATTATTTTTAATAACCATCAGCAATTTGCGAATTTAAGGCCCGGGTGGATTATCTTTCGAACGTTATCTCAATTGCTTTTCCATCTTTACAATCTAAAATACATCACAATTTTCATTAGAATTTGCATTACGCAGGAGTCCCTAAAAATTATAATTGTACAATCAAAAGAAGTAGAAAAACAAGTAGGCGACAGCTCGTATGCGACTACAGATGGGTTACTAAGTCGTATGTGAATCTCTTTTCTTGCCATCAATAAATTGAATGATTTGGGCAGGATATTTTGTTTAGTAGAAACCTGTACCAAATTTCGAGTTAATATCTTTTTTTTTTCAAGAGTCAGACCTCGTACAGGCATTTTGAACAAATGCAATGCTCCCATTCTGAAGCAAAAAACGAACGGAAATTGAAAATAAATCTGTAATTATAGTATACTTACTAAATGAAATACGAAAATTCATACAAAATTGAATATCTCAAGAACTAATCACCGGATTCAGCCCAGGTTCAATACCAAATATCACAATGATAACAGATAACTCCATGCTAAATTTCAAGTTGATATCTCGATTTTTGCGAAAGTGAGAGAGCGTACCAGGATTTTAAACAAATAACGGAAAAATGGAAATATCTCAAAAACTTTGTATAAACGGGTATACATATTTTGATTGATTGGGATAGAAGACATCGAGACGAACATTTTGAAAAACAATTTTGGAATCGTTTGCATAGTTTTTGAGATATTTACGACAAACCAAACGAAAACAAATTGCTTTTTCTCAGAAACTAATGGACCGATCGGGCTTAAATTTTACAGGGAGGTAGTCCAAGTCAATACCAAATATCTGACAAAATTTCAAATTTTTGGGAAGTGTTTTAGCCGTTTATTCATTCAATTTACGAAAAAGTGACCACCCGATGACCATTTACACACACACGGGGTGCTCAAACTTCGTATTTTTTCATTTCAGACCATTCTACATCATTTCCAAGCAAAATTCGAAAAAGTAAAAATTGAACGATTACAAGGCTTCCATTCGGAAGCAAAAAAATGAACATTTTTAAAGAGCGTTTTTAATAAAGATTAAGAAATAAGTCCGATAGAGAGGAAATAGTGAATGAATAATTTATCATGGTAACTAACGATCTGACAGCCATTGACTACTGTGACAAATGACAACCTAACAGTCATTAGATACATCAAATTATTAATTTGCAATTTCCTCCCTATTGGGTTTATTTCCCAATATTATTCAAAAACGTTCTTTCAAAATGTTCAGCTTTTTTTCAACCTTTTTTTGATTGTACAATTATAATTTTTGTAGACTCCAGGGCTATGCAAAACTGAAAAGCAATTAAAGATCATTGCAGATTATCAAAATAAAGAAAAACCAAGATCATGCTCCAACGATAATCCACCCGGGCCTCAACTTTGATTCATTTTTATTGTTATTTACCCAAGAAGATATAAATAATAATTTTATTCGATAATGGTCCCTTTGTTGAATTTACTTATGCCAATAGAATGCAATATCTCTGCTATACTATAATTTCCTATCTCCAGAAATGTCTCTTTTCCATCTATTGGGTCACCGTTCTCATTGACAGATTTCATAAATCCAATTATTGATTTCAAATAATCACAATTCCAACTAACCAGACGTAAATAATTAATAGATATAAAAGGCGAGGGGTGGACGAGGCGGGAAAGTGTGCCAATTATGTGGAGACAGAACAATTGGTTTGGTATCATGATCATCAAGTGTCGTTCGTTCAGGTCCGTGGGAGTGTTCCAGTCTACTGGTCTCAGCCAGGATACAAATATAGACCTCCACCTCGTATCGATAGAGGTAACGTGAACAATAACACCATTCTTTGCTGCTCGATACGTCAGAGTCAATTGTAGTTTTTTCAATTTTCACTGGGAGATGTGAAAAAAATCTATAATACCTGACGTATAAAAGATTTTCTACATGATTTCTGTAGGAATATACTATAGAATGGTTCTATGCAGGAATTAGTCTGAAAAATCTGAATTCTATGGGAAATGTAAAAAAATGCAATATTAATTTTATTCAGTCAGAATTTTCCATTCAATAATGACGGATTTTTCTTCAATTTAGCCACCTATTTTATTCAATTTTTATTCAAAACAGATATCAGGAGAAGTCGACCTCAAAGAAAAAAAGTTTGGAATAAAAAATATAGGTTTTTACACTGCATTTTTCAAATAATTTCTTTATTATAGGAAAAAAGAGAGTGTAGAGAGTTTAAACTCTAGAAATTCAATTTGTACGCATTTTGACATTTTTTTTATTTAAAAAAAAAATGGTAATATGATGTTTTAAATTCAACATAAGCGTGAGCTTGGGAGAAAAAAAATCATCTTGGGTAATTTTTGACTTTGTCATGAATACTAAAATTTTGGCTCAGTCTTTGACGGTATCCAAAGTCACAAAAAAAAATTCAAATTCTTACCGCCAAGCGGTCCGTATGAGAGTTAGAAGCTTTCAATGAAGTGATTCTTTTTCTTGAGAACAATTGGGGGGAAAAATTTGAAATTTTTTTTATTCGTTTGTGTGACATCAACGATTTAGCCAATATATGAGCATTGATAACGAATTCAAAAACTACCGGTGATTCTTTTTTCTCCGAATCTTGCGCCCGTCCCATTTCCATTTTCATTGATAAACGTTGAATTTGAATCATGTTATCTCAATTTTTTTTAAGAAAAACAAAAATGTCGAAATGCGTAAAAATGGAATTTTTAAGCTAATTCTAAAGTTGAAACTTTCTATACCTCTTTTTTTCCTATAATAAAAAAACTATTTGAAAAATTCAGGTAAAAACCAATATTTTTTGTTCCAATTGTTTTTTTATCGGACGGCAACTTCTCCCGATATCTATTTTTTTCGAAATTTGTTCAGATCCACTTATTTCCATCACGGATCCTTGCAAAAATCTGACAAAATTTACAGAGATTACTGATTTTTCTCAGATTTTATGGAGACCTTGAAAAAAATAGGTGGCTGGATTGAGGAAGAATCCATGTAATAACGAATTAGATTAGTGAAGTATGTTTGACAACTAATAATAATAATAAAATTTACATAAATAGAAAATGTATAAAATTTTTGATTAGCTGATAAATCTATATATTTTAGTTCGAGAATAATTTGATATAATTTGATAACATTTAGAATTAATTTTATGTAAATCTTTTATATCTCAGGGCATCGAATAAACGCTATTCTATTCTACATTATCAAAGACAAAATGTCTCAGTAATTAAGATGGATACTCATTCTTCAATAATTTCCAGATGAAACCGAGACTCAGATCGCCTTCGAAAAACACTTTGAAGAGGAACTGTCATACTACGGTCCCATTTGCATTGTAAATTTAATAGAACAAAGTGGAAAAGAGAAAATTATCTGGGATGCTTACAGTAACCACGTGATAAACTACAATCATCCGGACATCACCTACACAACATTTGATTTTCATGAATATTGTCGAGGAATGCATTTTGAGAATGTTTCAATCCTAGTGAATGCTCTGAGTGGAGTCTTGACCGAAATGGGCTACTGCTGGCACGATGTTCAAGGCCCAATTTGCACCCAGAAAGGAGTATTCAGAATTAACTGCATCGATTGTTTGGATAGAACGAATGTTGTGCAAACTGCGCTTGGTAAAACTGTAATGGAAATGCAGTTTTCGAAATTGGGATTAATTCCACCTGATGGGACATTACCAACAAATCTCAGACAGACCTTTCAATTATTGTGGGCTAATAATGGGGATATTATTAGTAAACAGTATGCAGGAACGAATGCATTGAAGGTAAATGGAACATGGAAATTTCTTAGATTTTTTAAGAGTCTACTATGAGTTTTAAAAGTCGTGGAATATTGGAGTGAGATTTCTTATGCATTGAAGATCGATTATACATGTTTAAAAACGAATAATTAGTCCAAAAAAATTAATTGTTCATAAATCATTTGCCCCGCACACGCTTAAAAGGTAAAAAATAGTCCAGGCCCTCTAATTTTTGAGCTACAGAGGTTTTTTTTTTCAAAATTGCTAAAAAAATGTATACAATAACAATTACGAATTCGTTTTTTGAAATTCGACTCTGGCGTAAAATAAACGCCATTCATGAAAAATGAACAAAAAAATTATCCTTAAAATATTTAAAATATATTCTCGGTTCTTTCAGAAATATTTTTCAGGCTAGTTTACATGAATGGTGCAATTTTTTATTTAAATAATAACTAAATTAGCTGCGTAGGAGTTCAATTTCAAAGAACTAATTCGTAATTGTGATTGCACTTGATTTTTAAAACTCACGGTAATCTCTTCTTAAATAGTTCAGTAGCGAAATGGTAAAAGGAGATAAATCAATTTCGACTATTGACCAGTTTTGAATCAATATCTCAGGATCTAAGGGAGATAGCGAAATTTTTGTTATAACCTTTTTTGTGGAGCCGATTGAGTGCTACAACAAATGTAATTCCGAAAATTTTGCTATCTCCCTCAGATTCCGAGATATTGATTGAAAACTGGTCAGTAGTCAAAGTTGACATCTCCTTTTACAACTTCGCTACTGAATTGTATTTCATCATCATTATTATCGTGATGAAACTCAATGGCATGGGTCATAATTGAGGTTTTTTGAAAAAATAAACTTATAAGTGTAACAAAATTCTTTCGGAGTGTTCATTGTCCTTAATTCATTTGTATTTTGCATTCTAGGGAGATTATACGAGAACTGGTGAGAGGAAATTTACTGGACTCATGAAAGACGGCGTAAATTCAGCGAACAGGTAAAAACGTCAACTGTCTACTTTTATTTTCTACATTAAAAATCCTTCATTGGCCTCCACCCATGCACTGTCTCTCACCGGACCTTAAAATTCCTGATAGAAACACCTTTTACCGTAGATATTACCAGCAACACTTTCTGGATGAGACACGCCAGGCGGCGATTGACCTTACAGTCGGTAATCAGGTCGACGTTGAGAGATTGAGGGACGATTGGTCACATTACTTACAAATACTCGACAATTGTTGTCTCGAATTAATACCCGTAAAACCACCGAACATACAACTATTTATTGCAGAACATCCTGATATCCTATTTGCAAGTGTCCTATACGATCTAGGCAGGTTCGTCCACGTTGAATCCTCTTTCCCTTCATATTTCGAATTCAAGTACTTTTTTTTTCTAGACTGATTAGTTACTTCAACTGTTGTAGTTAAACAGCAAAGCCGAATCTCAATAAATAACAGGAAATTTTGTCTTATGTCTTAATTTTCTCAAATATATATTGAAAATTTTACAAAAGACACAGAAATTTATTACTTCCATAGATTGGTGACAGAAAGAGGATTCTTTCATTGTAATAAATGTGCTACTACGAAATTGATTTGTCGAGTAGAATTGTGAAATATTTCAAAAGTTTTTTTTTGTTAAACAATCAAATAAAATGGACCGGTTCCCGAATTTTTTTTCCCAGTAAAAAATCCACGGAAAAAATCTGAAAATTTTTCCCTTGGAAATTTTTTCTCCTAAAAAAATATTCTGAAGAAAAGTTCCCATGTCCCTAAGAAAAAAACCCATACAAAATTTCCCTGGAAAATATTAAATCAGACACATATTTGAACACAGCATCAATTCATATTTATTCAATATATCATGCATTATTTCCTTGAAGTCAACAATTTCTGATCATCGTGAATAATTTACAAACACCTTTTCGTCAGAAGAGGATTCAACTTTTCACATAGAACATCTATAAGACAAAATTACAATCCAGATCCAGTTTTTCCTTAAACTCAACCATTTCCAATATTTATATTGGAAGTTATTCATTTTTTTCCCTTCTAAGACAAAAAAAATTAATGTAATTAGTATTTACTGAAAACAACTCCAAGTAAAATCCCACATGGAAAAAAATCGTAAGGAAAGTAATTTCAAAGGGAAGAATTCGCCAAGGAAGGACTGACGGGGAAAAAATTTCTGGGAATTTTTCAATGGAAAAAAAGTCGGGCCACCTATGGATCAATCGATTCCAAGAGGAAATGCAGATATCCTGAAATTATTAATGGGGTTTCTAATTTTTTTCTTACATTAATCGAAGAGAGAATTCGATATTATTCGACATTAAAAAAGAATTCGATATTAAATCTTACATCAATCGAAGAGAGAATTCAATATTATTCGATATTATTCGATATTAAAAAATTGTCATTCTCTAGAGCAACATGATTCGTATAATTCAAACCTAATCGGGCTCGCCTGGGAATGACTCGATTGAAGAAATACGATTTTGAAAAAATAAATGCTTCTCTCAACTAACTGCATATTTGGCAAAAATAATTTTTTCTCTGTGCGGAGTGACTTTTTGATCAATATCTCTGAATCCAAGGAAGATAATTGAATAGACCTGAGGGCATTTGTTCTCAAATCAAAATACAATTCACAAAAGAAGTATCGATCGACAATTCGCATTCTCTCACAATCATATGAGTCTGATATACCATGAATTTCACAATTAGAATCCTCTTCAATTCACGATGATTTTTTGTAACAATGAAATTGTGGATTTTACTTGGATCTCCCCACATTCCCAAGACCCCAAAAATACTAAAATTCCACTTGAAAATGTCTGTTACAGATATTATTTGAACCGATTCAAAGATGTCTACAGACAAGCCAGTATCGACCTAATGTCAGGTCACTCAGTAAACGAAGAAATCTTCCACGAGCGTAATGAGGAAGAGGACAACGCTGCAACAGCATTCCACGTGAAACTCCTGATCGAGGACTGCAAAAAGCTTCTCATCCCCGATCCCGAAGTAATTCTCGGAAGTTGGGGTCTCATCGACGCAGACCCAGTGGCAGGTGATCCCAGTGAAACCGAAATGGACTCAATCCTAATCCTCACCAGGGACAGTTACTACGTAGCAGACTACGACGACCAGATCGACAAAGTCACGAACTACCAGAGAGTTCCGCTTTCTGACATCGTCATGATCGAATTCGGCCAACCAGACAGTGGAGTATCCCTCTTCAAGAATAAACAGCACCACTGCATCAGGATAAACTACAAAATGGGAAGTGAGTACGGATATTTCCACATGTTTAGAAGCACCAACCTTCGTTTTTTCAATAACATGGCGGTTGTCATAAAAACGGACGAGGAGACAATTGAATCAATGAAAGCTATTTGCGAGACATTTTCGGTAGCTGTTGAGATCGCCGCCCTTCCAAAAGTTCCCATCGCCATGAACGTTCCCTTAGATAAACGAACGAGTAAACCGGTAAAAGCAAAAGGATCGACAATCCTCTTAGACATCTCATCGTTCCCCCAGATCACCAGGAACGTCTCCGAGACTCAACTTCTCGCCCTCAAGAGCGCAGGAACAAAAGCCTTGAGCAACATGTCAGAACAATTCAGCAAATTGAACAAGTTGGGTTCCACCTTCAGTGGAGGGAGGAAATCAGATAAATCGTCGACGAAATTCACAGACTCAGCCAAAAAGACAACTTTCACAGTTGGGAATTATGATTTGGCAGGAAAGAGAAGTGCTGATCCTGAGGAAGTCCACAGCAGTGGTGGGAGTAGTGGGAGTAGTCCAGTGCCTCAGGAATTCACTGGAGTTGTGGAACGAAATCCCCAAAATTATTACAATAAAGTTGATTTGGCAATGGATGGGCTGCATCTGGTGTCTCCATCAGAGGGGGACAGGCCAGCCCCTGAAATCACTATTCAAGCAGCTGGAGAAGGTGAGAGAGAGGAGAAAGAGAGAGCCCTTCCACCATCCACCTTGAACTTGACGAAGAACATCAGTCATTCATCAAGTGAAGTTGATGGAAACGTCAAGCCGAGTAATCACATGCAACTCGAGCCCTCGGGAGACAGAAAACGTAGCAACTCTGAGCAGGATCTAACAGTCAATAATATAACTTCGTCGCAGAGTGAATCTGCTATAAAATCCCTAAAAACGAACGTCGCAAATGCAGCGTCCCCTGTAGCAAATACTGCGAAAGAAATTCTTTCTCCATTTTCTAAGTTTGCTAAAGGTGTACAGACATTTGGGGCTAACTTGGACCCTCGGAAACTGAAGGCTGGTCAGGTGTCCGGCGCCAGGACACTCTCTGATCAACATCTCAATGAGAGACAAAAGCTTATCGAACGCTGGCAGAACTGCCGGTCCACTCTCATTGCCCTTTAGACAATTTGTTAGATCTTTATTTAGTTGCTCTGCGAAAAGGTTTACGCGAAAAGTTTGGTAACTCTCTTATATTCTGAAGCATCCAGTGAATATTGAACTCGAAGTAGCGTGGATTCACGCACGAAAAAATTTAATAGAAAAACCTAGCAAATTCGTTAGAGAATTATATTGGATTTCTATTGAACTTTCTATTAGTTTTGGCTGATTCTATTGAAATATTTAATAGAAAAAATGAATAGAATTCGATTTTTCTATATAAATTATTTTCTTCAGATAAAATTTCCTCGGCTGAAAATTTTTTTGTTTGATTTTCTTCATAAGAAGGAAAGAAAAGTAGAATGAAAAAAACTTCGAAAATTTGAGCCGAGAAAATTCTATAGAAAATATCTCAATAGAATAAGTTGTATAGAAAAATCGAATTCTTTTGAGTTTCTATAGAATCTTTACTATTGAACATTTCAATAGAATCGACCAAAAACGAATACAGAGTTCAATAGAAATCCAATACGATTGTCTAACGAATTCGCTAGGTTTTTCTATTAAACTTTTTCATCTGTGTTAGTAAAGTGGTAAAAGGTTTATTATTGATTGCTTGTTAGATGTGAAATTATCTAAAAAAAACGAGGAATTATAGAAGAGACTATTGGAGTACTTTTACCAGAGAAAAAACCTTTGACATTTTCTCCTGGAGATGACGGAAGGCACAATTATTGGCAATATTGAATTTGACCTACTACCATTACCGCTACCGAAAGGACTTCGAGGTGTCTTTAGGAAACAAACGTAACTCAAATGAAAAGTCGATGAGAAAGTATGTAGAAACTCCAATTTCAGAATGCACGTCTCAAATTACGTATGAAAAATTCAATAGAAAACATAGCGTATTCGCCAGAAAATTCTATTGGAATTTAGAATTGTATTGAAAAATTCTATTTGTGTTTTGCGCTGAGTCTATTAAATATTCGATAAGAAAAAGTCAATAGATTTCGAATTTCTCTTTCCATTTTTCTCTTGAGATTTTTTCTATAAGAATGCTTGGGCATCAATTTTCTATGTTTTTTTCCCTCGGATTCTGTAATGCAAAACAAAACAAAATCCAGCGGAAAAAACTTAGAAAATTTGTGCCCAATATTTCTAATATGAAAAATCTCAAGTGAAAAATTTGAACAGACATTCAAAATATATTGACTTGTTCCTATCAAATGTGCAATAGAATCAGCGCAAAAAACAAGTAGAATTTTTCAATAGAATTCCAATAGAAATTTTGTAAAAACCCCATCGAATTCCTATAGAATTTTCTAGCGAATTCACTAGGTTTTCTATTGAATTTTTTCAAGCATTTCCGCAAGATAACAGGAAGAAGCATATTTGGGATACGCGAACCAATTACTTATCAGCTACACGGGTTTTGGAATGATTTATTTGCTCCAGGCTAAGAATTCACGCATGAAAAAATTTAATAGAAAAACCTATCGAATTCGTTAGAAAATTCTGTTGAATTTCTATTAAACTTTCTATTAGTTTTTGGCTGATTCTATTGACATATTCAATAGAAAACATTCAATAGAAAAAGTCAATAGAATTCGATGTTTCTGTATAACTTATTCTTTTCATATATTTTCTACAGAATTTGCTCGACTCAAATTTTCTGTTTTTTTCATTCTATTTTTCTTTTCTTCTCATCAAGAAAATCAAACGAAAAACCTTAAAAAATTTGAGCCGAGGAAATTCTATAGAAAATATCTCAATAGAATAAGTTATATAGGAAAATTGAATTCTATTGACTTTCGGAATTTTCTACTGAATATTTTCTATTGAACATTTCAATAGAATCGGCCAAAAACTAATAGAACAGTTCAATAGAAATTCAAAGGAATTTTCTAACGAATTCGATCGGTTTTTCTATTAAATTTTTTCGTCCGTGTTATCATGACGAACAAATTTACACTTACCATGTATTCAATTGTAGGTCTTACGTGATCTTTTAATCCAGTTTAACCGAGTGGATTTAGCCTATGCATTTGAGATACTTCCTCAGAGATTTTTTTTCTGAGGTACATGTTGCAGTCTGCGATAAGAGAGACGATACAATAACCCGTGAATTCTCGTTTAGAGTATTAGAATCCAGGAGCACTTATCCTCCCTATGAGAGCTCCAGAAAATTTTATCGCCTTAGTCAATTATGTACATACTCATGAGTTAGATCAATTTCGTTGTGGATCGTGTAAGGTATGCATTCACGTGTGAAGAAATGCAGTATAAAAACTTAGCGAATTCGCTAGAAAATTCTCTAGAAAATCTATTAAAATTCTAGGGCAATTCTCGTGAAAATTCTATTTGTTTTCTATAAGTGTACTTAGGCATCAATTTTCTAAGTATTTTACACTCGTATCCTGTCATGCAATACAAAACAAAATATAGCAGAAAAAACTTTGAAAATCTGTGCCAGTAATTTTGATAGAAAAAATCTCAAGAGAAAAATTCAAACAGAAAAATCGAAATCTATTGACTTTTTTCTATGAAATATTTAATAGAATCTGTGCAAAAAATACATAGAATTTTAACGAGAATTCCTTAGAATTTTGATAAAATCCTCATAGAATTTGTAGAGAATTCCAATAGAATTTTCGAGCGAATTCGCTAAGATTTTCTACTAAATGTTTTCACGTGTTAGTCTAAATCCAAGATGAATTTCCTGAAACAAAATGTTACAAAAAAAAACGAAAAATGGAGGACTTTTCCTCGGAAGATTAGAACCCTTAGAATTATGTATCGAGATAGAATTGCTTTAACTTTCTACTCATCATTGATGTTGGAAAGTTTTCAGCCTGTGATACATTGTCAAACGATAATTCAATTGAATTCAGATATTTCTCTGGATAGAATTGATTTGAAAAGAAAAATTTTTATTCAGCAGTTTTCACGTAATTAAAGCATTAAACAACAGTATTTTTTACTTTTATGTTTATCGTTATTAATCAATTGTTTACATCAATGTGAATAGCATTGCTCCACAAAAGTATTTCATATAATGCTTAAGATGTTAGAGAACAACGTGTTTTAAAATCTGTTGTGAAGTGGTAGAATGCAGCAGGTGAGTCACACGTATGAAAAAATTCAACTGCAAATTCGTGTGCATTTGCTCGGAAGTTACATTTGTATTCTACGAGAAGTACACTGAGAGAAATATCGTCATAATATCACGAAACTAATTTCTTGCGCCAAATATCTCATCTTTTAAGGATAAATTTCTTGGCATAAGAATTCCGGATAATGTGTCAGACAATGTCAGATTTCGGTGAAGTGTTCATGACTCGAACGTGAGTATTTCATGATAAAGTGAGAACTTATTGCCACAAGAAATCGGTTTTTTCGTGTCAGAAGATGAGAAAATGACTCAAAATATTAAAAACTTCGATTCAGTGAATCATGAATCAGCGACTTTCATATTGAATGGATAGAGAGTTTATGCAGAGGAAAACCTCCAGATATTAAAAAAATATATAACCGTCGCTTACGCTCAATCGCTTTGAGTTCGACGGGAAGCAATATCTTCTTTTCCTTCTGTCAAACTATTCTTGGCTTTTAAGGAATATTATCCCATTTCGAAAAAGACATCATCTTTTCATTCAGTAACTTCCGTCTTAGCTCGAAGAGCACCGATTTCTTGTCTGAAACCTACCATAAATTGATCAAAAATGTATGCGATGTTTTTTGTGATACCTATGTCCATTTTTCTCTTAGTGTACCATCTTTCATTTGTCGATTCTTATTTCCGAAGCGTTTCCACAAATATTAAAAAAGAGATATATATATTTCGTTCTCACATACACAACTTATTCTGTTAAAATTTTTTGCATAATAATTCATCGAAACACATTTTTCAATTTTTTTCCACCGTATTTTAATTTGTCTCAATGAAAAGTACAAGGAAATAAATTCATGTCGAATTGAGAATTTGTAGCCAGGTATTGATACAAAAGAAATTTCAACAGAATAATTCGTAGAGAAAAATGGAAATCTGCTGTCATTTCAATAACACGATTTGCATAAGATATTTCTATAAGATGCGTGTAAAACTGGTGGAGTCCGTGATAGGAATCGACAGAAAATAGATAATTTTTTATGAGAGGCCATGAGCATTTCCTCGAGAATGCACTAACATTTCCTTTCGAAGTTTTTCATACTTTGAAATTTACCATCGTTGATAATTTTTTATTCATCTCCAAGCTGGAAGCTTGAAAATAAATAAAACTCATAGCTTGAAATTTTCAACGAAGAATATTTATTGACGTTTTCTCTTGAAAATCAGTCGTTATGAGAGTGAGATTATTAAACTGGATGGTATAATTAGACTTATTCTGTTTTACCATTTCCCTACCAAAATCATTCGAAGGAAGTACTCGTGTGTTGTTATAGAGAAATCGCACAAGTAAAGTATTTTGTAGAAATGTCAACACAAATTGTGAATTGTAATGTATTAACATGAAGAGATTCCTGAATAAAGAGAAAAGATTATTGAACACTATTTCAAGAGTTTCAAATTTCTATATCCATCCATTTTTAATGCTTATTGGCAGCAAGGGATTGTGGATTTGAGCGCACGCACGAAAAGATGTCATACAAAAACCTATCGAATTCGTTAGAAAATTCTATTAAATTTCTATTGATCTTTATATTAGTTTTTGGCTGATTCTATTGACATGTTCAATAGAAAATATTCAATAGAAAAAGTCAACAGAATTCGATTTTTCTATAAAATTTCCTCGCCTCGAATTTTCTATGTTTTTTTCTTTTCTTCACAGCAAGAAAATCAAACAAAAAAACTTGAACCGAGAACTTGAAAATTTGAGCCGAGAACATTCTGTAGAAAATATCCCAAGAGAATAAGCTATATAGAAAAATCAAATTCTTTCGACTTTTTCTACAGAATATTTTCGATTGAGCCGAGGGGTTGGTCACTTAGGAAATCACTGGGCCACTCGATTGGAAATCAAGGTAGAAGTAACCAAAAATCATTGGAAATCAAACGATTTCCATTTCCCATAGTGATTTCTAATGAATTCTGGAAGTTGTCGGAAATCAGCATAAATCATAAAGAAATCAGGTTACTTCAGAAACAATTAAAAATCATGGATGAAAGTGAAACCCAAATTTGTAATTTGACCTTGTAGTAGATTCTGATTAAGAAATCATCAAAATCTATTAGAAATCATGGAAATCACGAGAAATCAAAAGAAATCATGACTTCTAAATCAGGTTACTTCAGAAACAATTAGAAATTATGGATGAAAGTGAAACCCAAATTTATAATTTGACCTTGTAGTAGATTCTGATTAAGAAATCATCAAAATCTATTAGAAATCATGGAAATCACGAGAAATCAAAAGAAATCATGACTTCCAATTCTTATTGAGTAATCACAGAAATCATTCAATAAATCACAGGAAATCATCCCATTCTTGAAATCACTGAGCCACCCGATTGAGGGATGACCAGCCTCTCGGATTGAGCATTTCAATAGAATAGGCCAAAAACGAATAGAATGTTCAATAGGTATCCAATAGAATTGTTCAGCGAATTCACTAGGTTTTTCCATTAAATCTTTTCATCCGTGTGGTGGGCACCACGAAAATTAATGAGAATTCGATGGAGTGTGGGTACCGTGCCAGATTGCACCTCTATTGATCACAGGACAACTGATAACATGAACAAGTCATCACAAATCCTTCTATCACAAGCTGTTTCGATCACGGCTGTTTTGATCAGCTGTTTTGATCACTATGCAGTCGTCAATGATGAGCCGAGGACCAATAATATGATGGAAGGTTGGCATAATGCTTTTCATCAACGTGTTGGTAGAAATCATGAGCAGTTGGGCAGATTTATCAATGCTTTGAAAGTCGAGCAAGCGTCGTCTGAAGTGATTTGGGAGCCCTGGTGGAAAAAACTCCTTAAATCCTATTGGAAGAAAAAAGGGTAATTGGAAATTATGACGTTATTGCCGTTGACCCATTATTTCCGGTGCCGGTTACTAGCGCAATGCTGACACGTATGGAAAAATCCAATAGGAAAACCTAGCGAATTCTGTTGAAAATTCTATTGGGATTCTGAAGAAAATCTATCGGATTTCTATGGGATTTCTACTGGAATTCTATTGGAATATTCTATTAGTTTTCTGCGCTGATTCTATTGCATATTTCATACGGAAAAGTCAATAGATTTCGAATTTCTTTCTCCAGAATCCCAATAGAATTTTCTAGCTAATTCGCTAGGTTTTCCTATTGGATTTTTCCATACGTGTCAGCATTGCGCTACTAACCTGAATTGGAAATAATGAGTCAACGGCAATAACGTCATCATTTCCAATTACCCTTTTTCCTTCCAATAGGATTTAAGGAGTTTTTTCCACCAAGGAGCAATTTAATGCTGGCCGTCTCATTTCATCAAGGAACCGGAAGAAATACTCTGATTACGATGCGCGCCTCTATGCGGTGGTAGTCGACGCTTGCTCGACTTTCAAAGCATTGATAAATTTGCCCAACTACTCGTGATTTCTACCAACACGTTGATGAAAAGCATTATGCCGATCTTCCATCATATTATTGGTCCTCGGCTCATCATTGACGGCTTGTAGTCATGTTCGCCAAACTTCAAACGTCAGAACGGAATGAATATACGAAAATCAAATTTCCCACACCGCAATCATCCGCTTTTGCTTTGTATGGCGTTCGTGGCGATTCAACTAAATAATTGACCGACATTCATAAATCGTTTGAATAATTTTATTCGAAATATTTTTAGGTCAGGTTGAAATTAAGAAAAAATTGCTCATATTTTGGAGAGCACTCGGGATGAAAATAAAAATATGCCTCAATTTGCTAATTCTCAATTGTTCCCCCTGCTGAAATAAATATAATTCAACCATTGACACCTGCACGTTAAAGCTAATGAATAACAGAATGTGGTATTAAAAAAGCTATCCATCTGTTCCCCATATGCCCTAGATATTGATGCTTATCGAAAGAATGATTTTTGCGTAAAGTATGAGACGATAAACTAGTGTTAGTCGTTGAGGTAAGTTGATCGAACGGAGGTTCCGACAGACTGGTTGAAAGGGAAATTATCTCAAATAAATGATTGATTACGTTCCCTACCACAATACTTTATCGATAACATAATCAAATGATCAGCAATAGACTAAAAAATACAAAAAAAAGGAGACGATAGAACGAATTCAACAGATATGTAAATATTTTCTTAACCGAATATATAGCATGTTCAATCAATAGGTAACGTTTTCGTTAGAGCCATTGCACGAATTGAAAATCGTTTTTAATGATTAATCTGTCGCCGGTAGATAAGTATGTTATGCGAATATTTATTAGCGCAGCGTATGCATGACAATTAATATTCCAGCGATACATTTTAGACGGGCTCCTCGAGGATGAATTTTTATAATGAGTATTAGTAAATTATATTTATCATCAGCAAAGGTAACCCTTCTCCTTCTTTCAGATATCGTTGATGCCTTCTGAATTCTATGATCATAGTTTCTATTTTTGAGGCTATTATAATAACTACACCTACGTACACAATAAATTCGATTATTCTTTCGGCATTTACACGCGAACGTCGATTCGTTCGAAAATGAATGCCGATATTGTTTTATCTAGTGCAGAGGTGTTACCGACCGTTAATATTATCACCCGTAGATAATGAAGAAATTCCCGAGTGCAGAATGACAAAAATAAAAATTCAGAGGGTTTTAGAAAAATGCTTTCAAAATCAAGTCTGTAATATGTAAGATGAAAATAATGGAGGTGTAACAAAAAGTTGATCGATACAGAACAGCAGTATAAATATAGAGGCAGATAAATTTTATTATTGAGACGATGGAGAAAGGCATTAAAAACTAGGAGTTCTTCCTGGTCACAAAGATCCTTGAATTTTATTATTATGCAGTCACGATCTCATCCTTTATCGTTGCTTTTTCTTTTCGGTCTAGTCGCACAAACTCCTGATAGGTTGATTTATGACGTCTCTTCAGTAATTTTTGCCACAAAACGACAATAAGGTGCTAGCACACTGTATATGTGATATAATAATCAAGAATGGTAAAAAGAAAATTAAAAATAAACTCTGAGTAGTTTTATCGTTTCGTTCGTTCTTAATTAATCATCCAAATTTCTGCTTATACATGGGCTTTATGAACGGTATTTTGTCCCGTACCCCTCACCCTGTTGACAATGTGCTAGCGAACAAAGGAAGCTATAATTATCTACAGGGTGTCCCAAAATAGACATCAAGACGAATATTTGACCATAAGAGGACATCAAGACGAATATTTTGAAAAAAAGTGGAATTGGTTGCGAAGTTTTAAATATATTTAACACAATAGATTTTCAGAAAAAGTTGAATATCCCCGAAACTACTGTTGCGATTGAGCCCATCTTCAGTACGAACCTTTGTTATCAAAGGAAGAAGATTCTGTCCAAATTTTAAGTTGAGATCTCGATTTTCGCACACGTCAGCGCGCGTACAAGGATTTAAATGAAAAAACAGAAAGGGGGAAATATCTCAAAAACTTTGTATGGACGGGTATATATTAAAAATCGATGAAAAAAAGAAGTACCATGGGCGTAATGAAGAAGCTCGGGAACAATGGGAGCACACGTTCGGGAATGTTTATCATTCATTCTGTTTCATAGTGCATCAAATAGCGTAGAGGAAAAAAAATCAATATGAGGTATAAAAATTTTTTATTTTGTTCTCGCTTAAAATCGGGGTTGAAGGATGCTAATTATTAAAATTCATAGTGGCTGTAGTGATCACGCGGGGAGTGTGTGACTCCGGCGGTCATCCAAGCTAAGCAGCGTTCAGTCTGCCCAGTACTTGGATGGGTGTCCGCTTGGGCACACCTAACCGCGTGGGACTACAGTCGCTAAGCACGAATGTAGAGAACTACTGTGCCCATTGAGTCAGTGTGACCAATAGACACAGTGGAATCCCTGCATTATCGGCCGGCTGCACGACTGAGGTTTTTCATGGTTTCCCTGGCAGTCCAATCCCGAATGGGGTGCAGTTGGGGATAAAGTAAGTCGGCCCATGGTAACGCAGATAGGGAAGGGAACAAAATGTAAAAACCCGAGAGGGGGGTATACATATGGAACCAAAATATATATATTATTCTTAGTTTTGAGGCTTTCGCGGCCATTATTAATGACTTGGTTGGCTTCCGGATGGATGCCGCGTTGAGTTTCAGCATTGCGCTGACGTTTCGCAAACATTGCAGTCTGCATCTTCAGGGCTATGAGCTCCGATTCTGAGCTCCGATGTGTGGGGGCAGTCCTTATATACCTTCCCTTGTGGTGGTGGGGGAAGGGGAAGGGGAGGGGGGAGCGCCAACTTACCAGCTGGCCAAGTTTCTCACGAAACCACTCCAAAAGTTGACTGGCCTGAACGGTTCATACATTCAGAACTCACTAGATTTCGTCAACAAACTTAGAAATCTTCGGACTTCTCCAGATGATATCTTAGTTAGTTTCGATGTAGAATCACTCTTCACTAACGTCCCAATCTCAAAAACCTTGGAAATCATCAAGAATTCCAATAACATTTATTCCCAATTCCTTCCCTTAATTGAGCACTGCCTGACTTCTACATACTTTCAGTTCGAAGGAGAATTCTATGAGCAAAAATCAGGAGCAGCAATGGGTTCTCCCATCTCCCCGATTATTGCAAATATATTCATGGAACACTTTGAGAACGAAGTATTGAAGTCAGCACCTCAGAAACCTTCTGTGTGGTTCAGATATGTGGACGATACCTTTGTCATCTGGCCACATGGAAAGACTGGTCTAACCCAATTCCTGGAGTTCTTGAACAATCAGCACACGAGCATCAAGTTCACCATGGAAATTGAGCAGGACAGATGTCTTCCTTTTCTGGATGTTCTGGTTCGGCGCAACGAGGATGGCACTCTGGGCCACCAAGTATATCGCAAGCCAACACACACAGGCAGGTATCTCAATGCTACCTCCCATCACCACCCCTCCCAGAAACACTCCGTTATCAGCTCTCTCATGTATAGAGCACTTACAATTTCTCAACCCTCAAACGTTGACAGTGAAGTTGAACATCTTGAGACAGCTCTGACCACGAATGGGTATAACATCCAACAAATTCGAAAGGTCAAGCAAAAGCTACAGAGCAAGCTCTCATCTCTCCAAGAGGAGACTGTTCCTGAGGAAAACCAGGAAAGACCTAAAATGGCCCTCCTCCCCTATCTGAGAGGCACAACAGAACGCATCAGCAGAGTACTCGGTAAACATAACATCCGAACGATCTTCCAACCCCCAAAGAAGATCGGACAGATGCTGCCGAGCGCGAAGGATCCAAGACCAGCCTTGAGTACACCAGGAGTGTACGAGATCCCTTGCTCATGCGGGAAAGTGTACATTGGAGAAACCGGGAGGAAGATCAGTACACGGATCAAAGAACACCAGCGGTGCTCCAAATACGGTCACTTAGAACAGTCTGCCCTGGCTGAACATTGGATGGATACTGGACATACTATCTACTACGACCAAGCCAAAATGCTGGCCAAGTCTCAAGGGTATTTCGAAAGGAAATACCGAGAGGGTTTGGAGATCCATAAAAACCCTAACAACCTCAACAGGGACAGAGGATATCAAGTGAACCCCATTTGGAAAACCGTCCTCCCGGTTTTTTAATTGACCAGCTGATCAATTAAAAACATATGATTGGCTGACCCCCCCCCCTTCCCCTTCTCCCACCACCACAAGGGAAGGTATATAAGGACTGCCCCCACACATCGGAGCTCAGAATCGGAGCTCATAGCCCTGAAGATGCAGACTGCAATGTTTGCGAAACGTCGGCGCAATGCTGAAACTCAACGCGGCATCCATCCGGAAGCCAACCAAGTTATATATATTATTAAAATTCATTTTTTAATCAATGAGAAAAATTGCTTGAGGAGTGAAGCTCATATTAAAAAGCGGCACATTGCCGATGGCGCGTAGTTTGTAAGTGAACGAATAATTTTTTAATATTTTCCGGTCGATTATGTGCCTAAATGAAATTTGGAGATTGGGTAACTTTTTTTCTTCATCATTCGGATCACTCTATCAATATCTGTGAAACTAGTCGGCCTAGGGGAAAATGTCGAGAGGATTTATTGTAGGAAATTTCTACGATCCACAAAGAAATTCTTTTGACATCTCATTCTCAATCGACTAGTGTCAGATGAAATTGTGAAATAGGGTGACCAGGCCAATTGCTGGACGATTAAAGGAAATTCGAGTTTCATGGTAGGATCTAAAATAAAAGAATCATCTAAATGGGGATTATATGATGGCTTCCATACCTTCAAGAATGTTTTAATTAGCCGAAAAAAATTGTTTAAAGCGAAAATAACAAACCAAAGAATAATTAAATTGAGAAATAGTTGAATGTAGCCGAAACCCCCAATTTCTGGACGACTGGATCATATTTTTTTTAATTTATTAAATTTTTATCAATAGAAGAAAATAATTGATCACATGATTATACACAAGTGATATTATGGAGAGGTGAAATAATCAATACAATTTTCATTTCATTTGTGGAATATTCAATGCAAGTTGAAATCGTCCAGAAACTAACCCCTGTCCGGAAATATGACCTGTTTACCCTACCTGGCAGATATAACTTTAGCTAACTGGGGGATTCAGAATTATTTCATAAATACTTATGAAATTTTTAGATTTATTGAGTAAAGTGAAAAGACAGTTTTTGGTCAGAAAATGTAAAAAAAAATTTTTTGACACTTTTCTCAACATTATTGAGCATCCAGATAATATTACAACTAACGATTCAGTTTTTTAAATTTTTGTTAATTATGTAATTATCTCGGTGATGAGTGGGTCAAAATTTAGATTGATTACTTACGTTCTGCAGAGCGTAATTATTGTGATTATGTGTCGACTCGATTTAATGACTCAATTGAATGAAAAAGTCGATGGCTTTTCCACTGAGAACTGCAGCTTTCCTCCTAATTTCACTTAGAAATCCCCCCAATAATTGTATAATTTCTTCTCGTGCTCCCCTATTTTTTCAATAATTACCCTTGATTTTTCGAGATTCGTAATCCGCATACCTAATTTAATCGATTTATCATTTTTAAAATCGATTTTCGTCTGAGGAGGTCTTTCTTAACATTTACCTATTAATTGTTGGTCATTGGATTATCATTTTATCAATTTGAATGGTTTTCTTTTTTACTCCCATGACGTATACGTTTTTGAGAAAAGCATCACTTCATTTTCCGACGCTTCGAAATGAGGCAACTCAATCAGAAATGCGTTGGAAATGTGAATATTTGAGCTAAAGATAAATAAAAAGAACTTACGAAGGCTTTTACAAAGCCTGATTCATCAATTCAATATATTTTAATAAATTTTCATGGAATAGTTGAACTGAAAGATAGTTCCCACTAATTTTTTAAAGGTACTTCCATAGTAATTATAGGAGAATAGAAGGAAATGGGCTACAGAGCTGAAATTTCGAGAATGAATTATTTCAGTAATTTGGAAATTTGTCCCGAAAGGCCCAACACGATTGTCCATATCGGTTTGTGTGGAGGAAAGAATTGAAATTGTCATTTGTATATAGCCGTATGAGACACTTCAACAAGGAATGACGAGCATGGACAATGGATTGAGAATCCAAATACTTGACTCATCGTATCGTACATGTTTCCTAAATACATTACTGCAATTTCATTTTTCATGACCACAGGAATCATGAGTTATTATTAAAAATAGGAGAAGAAAATGAAGTTAAAGTGTACAATCTTCATCCCCACTCCCATGTTTTTTGGGCTTACTGCGGAAGTTCCTTAACGAATTTCAAGCCGAAAAATCGACTTGAATCATTCAATTATGTAGAAATGACGATGCAGGGCAAATGCAGTAGAGCGATAAGGATTTCTAGTGTGCCCCTACGGATTTGATTGAAAAATCACCACATAGAACATTTTTTCTTTGGATTCATTCTGGATCCTACGGGACATTTAAAATCTTCAGCGAATTCTGGCATATTGGACAGCACTCCCAATATACGGAATTCTTCAGGAATGTGGGGGTCAACTTTAACTAACTGCTTAAGATATTCAATTCCGTGCTTCTCGCACCAAGTGCTAGCCGCACTTATCCAGATCATTTGTCTTGGGGTGTAGGGAAGTCTGGGGAGCATTGGCTCTCGGCCATTACGGGCTGACCAATCCTTGTAAGTTAAGTAGGCTAGCTTCATTCCTCCGTTGTCTGCAATGTTCTCTCCTTGAGTATTTATTCCATTCAACTGCAAATTGAAAATGAGAAAAAACGTGAATAAATATCCCTCTGTTACACTCTTAGAAAATTACTCTTGAAATTTCAAGTGAAAACGCTTGAAATTTTCAACAACGACAAAGTTACATGAAATTTCTGTAGAATTCTCCATTGACGAATCAGTTAATTTCTTGAATATTCAAGTAGCTCTCGGTTTTCAGGTCCATAGGGCACTGAAAAACCTTGAAAATTTTGAAAAGTTAGACAAAAACTTCTCTGAATTTTTAATCTACTGAATATTGAATTGTATGCGATGTTCAATTTTCACAATGAGTTTGGAAATTCAAGCTTTCATTGAAAAATCAATGATCGTTTAACATGAAAAACACAATTTTCTTGAATTTTTAAGACGAATGAGAAATTTAGTGAACGTTTTCATTTGAAATTGAATTCAAACTCACAACATTGAAAATTCAGATGACGCTGTCAATTTGCCGGATTCTTTTACTTACGTTCAACCCAACTTCTTCGACTGAGTAATTTCCATATTGATCGATAAAACATTGTGCCTTAGCGAGGTATTTTTCTTTAGTGGAAGGCGCCCACCAGTCGACAAGATTTCCTTCTTTATCGAACTGTCGTCCCATATCATCAAATGCATGGGTCATCTCGTGACCAATGAGAAAGCCAATGGCACCATAGTTCACATACCTTGGACGATCGTTGTTGAAGAAAGCACCCTGGAGAATACCAGCCGGAAGGTCTGAAAATATTTAAAATAAACATCGGTCAAAAGTCGTATTACACCGGGAAGTTAAAAGCAACTTTGCTTCCGCTCTAAGAATTATTTATATTTTCTTCGAATCGTTCAGAAGGCAATAAATATTACACTAAAGAAAAGTTTCTCGTCGAGGGTTTCACATGTCACAAAAACTATTGGTTTTGAGTGTTGACGTATGAACGAGAGTTTTAACATATTGAATTCAAATTTTGACATAAGCTTTGTGACATGTACGTTTTTAAAAGAATCTAAAATTGAAATTAATAGACAATTCTAGTGCATTCGTTGAAAAGTTTATGTTTATTCCCAATCATATCAGCTTGAAATCAATTACTCACATATACTATTTCTATCCGGACTATAGAAAGCATTAACAGTGGTCGGGTTTGCTTCTGTCCTCCAATCGCTCTTATTAACCGGTTTCCTCAATTTACTGAATGAATACTTAGTTTTGAATAACGTAAGATTCAGAATATTCTGGAGGTAATTCTCATCGCTGAGCTCCAAATCGTGATAGAACTCTTCGAGTTTTCTCTCATCGAGAAGCACATCAGGATAGGCAATATGGCTGGTCATGGAAGTAGCCTTCTCCAGCGCACTCTTCCTCGTTTCGTCGTCCATCCAGTCAAGATTCTGCAGGATTTGATTAAACTGCTTCCGCATGTCATCAACCATCTCAATGGTATTCTTTTTAGCATCCTTATTGAAGTACTTCCGAACGTACTGAACATCGACGCTTCTGGAGAGATGTTTTAAGACGATATTAACGCACTCTTTCCATCTGGATTCCCTTTGTGTCTCACTGGCGGGAATCAAATATTTGAGTGATGCTGTTACCGCCCTCCACATCATGTAGTTGGCTTGAATTCGTTTAGGAATTTCATTCATGAGTTTCTCGAGATTTGTGATAAAGCTGGGGACTACGACGATAACGATTTCGCTGTCGTCCACTCGGATGGAGGGTGGAAGCAGGCGGTTGAAGTACTCCTTCCAGGGGATGCTGGGGTACGTCTGGGAGAGCTGGGCGATTGTCATAGGATTGTAGAGAAGCGTCAAATTACGCCGTTTCTCTTCGGGTAGAGAAATCTGGAAAAGCGAATTATGGAGACTACAGAAGTAATTTAAAAAAAGACTTACGTTAGCTAATTCCATTTCAAATTTGAGAGACTGGAGCAGTTCCTTCTCAGCGAATTCTTCTTTGGCACCAAGTACCACTGCTACATTCACCATGTAACTGTAATACTCTATTGTTTTGTTTAAATCTTCGGTTAAGTATTCACGTGATAGCTTCAGGGATGCTTGATCCAACTGAAAATTAATTTTTTTTAAATCAGAATTTGGTTTGTCATGGCTCAAAGGACAAATCTGATCAAAACCTAGTTTAAAAAAAAATTATTGAAATTCCCCTGGATTTGTATTGTAAATCTATACCTAATTCTTGTATTTTTTTCACGCGGGTTTTATGAACAAATTCCCTCCATCTCATCTAACTGTTGAAATGATCTTTCTGTTTTTCGTTCCTATATTAACAATAATTACATACATAAAGAACATGCTTCGTAGTATTCTTGAAGTCCACTTCGATACTAATTTTGAAGAAGTAATTGACAAAATATCCCAGGTCGCTGAGATTGTAAACCGATTGAGTCCAGTTAAAAGTCTCTTCGTTCCACTGGTCTCCCTCTAGAACCGGCCATCCTCCAAGTTTCTGCAAGATACTGAGAAGTGGCTTGAAATCTTGAGCTTCAATTGCAGCTGAAAATCATCACAGATATATCAGTTTCCTTGTAATAGTGGAAGATTTAACAAAATGTCTTAACGTCCATTTTTTACGAGGAAAGGTACTAGTAAACTAACCTTTGAAATAATAATTATTAATGAGTGAAATAAATTATCTGAGAAATCTGGAGGAGTTTTATGGTTGCTTTTACTATTTAGCTCATTATTAACACTCCGTTGGTCGCACTATGAGCGCCGCACCGCACTTTTTCCAATTTTTTAAATTACTGCAGTAAAGCCTGCAGAAAAAATTTGAAAAATTTCTCCTACGATTACTTATTACTCAAATAATTAAATTTTCAATTAGACAACTCAATCGATTTGCCCTGTTATGTTTTACCAAATATGCTTTTGAAATATCAAAAATTATTTGTCTGATTTATCTGGATATGGCTTTCGCACTTTCATTCATGCAGGATTTGTACAACTTCTTTGCAAGTTTGTATGCTTTAGGTTCCATGGGGAGACTCGGCTCCTCGAGGACTAGCCGCAACTGCTTCTGAATTTCTATCTCGATTTCTTCGAAGGCACCCATCGTTCTTCTATCAGGTGGGATGAGTGTATTGTTCAGATAGTTACCGCAGGCGAACCTGTAAAAGTTGTCGCAAGGTTTCACTTTTCTGTCCATTTTTGTGATGATCATGGAAGCTGCAAAATAAGGAAAAATCCATAGCATCAGAATATAGTCGGATCTCCTGGAACAGAATTGTCGAGAATGCAGAAATCTACAGAAATTTGTCATCAGAAGAATCAGACGAGAATTACATGGGAGTAGTATGGTTTGTACAATAAAAACTTTTACATTAGATGTAAAATACGCGTTATTTTTTCATGTTAAAACCTTCTTGATTTCTTGAACTTTTTGGTTCTGTATGGGTGATGACGTTGTCTGCCACTGACTTCACAGCGGGGACGTTTTTGCAGAGATGGAAAAACATATATTGTCTCGTCAACAGAGACACTCTCATCATTCAGTTGAGAATAGAATTCCTCGATTGGAGCAGGCAATTGAGGGGCATTGAGTTTCTCGCAAGGGTCAACGTACTCATGTGGAAAAACTCCCTTTCTTGTTGAAAGATGGAATTTCTCTACAGTACTTTTGAGTTATAAATTATCTTGATCACTGAGATAAGGTGCCAGTTTTTCCAAACCACTAATACGTGTTTAGTAGTATGGTAAAGGCGCTTCTTATCGTCAATTTCCCCTCATACAGTAATTTTCTCGTTATCAAGCAGAATAAAAAATAATTGTCGATTGTCCCACGATGACAGCGAATACCATAATTCTATTTATTTAACTGTTGATGTGGGGAATAATCCGCAGAATACCCCTCGAATTTCAAAATGAATCGAAGTATTTTCCTCAAACTTGCCTGCATACGAAAACGAATGCGTCAATTTTCTCAGGAAAAATCCCCTTTAACCTGCGAAACTGGACATCTTCGTTTGTATGCAACAAAGTTATCGAGAAATACCCGATAATTGTGAAGCTTTTCAAGGTATAACCGAAACTTCTACTTGAATCATACCGAAGGATTGGCTTAAATCAAGCCGGAAAATCTGCTTGAATCAAGACAAACCCGACTTGAAGCAGACCAATGTGGCGATATTTGTATCTCTCCTTGTGAGAGTTGATTGATGTCGTCGATAAAGTCGCGAAATTGAATGTGAATTTCCCCGTTTCAATCTTGGAAATTCTACTGGATTGACTACATTCATCAATGAACTTACCCGTATCATTACAAACTTTAGTCGTGCAGACCCTATGAGGTTCTTCGGTAAATGGCGGGAGTGACTTGGCAGGTTGAATTGTAGGGAGTGCTTCAGCTGCGAAAAATTTGAAATAAAACTTGAATTAGTATATTGTGCACCAAGAAAATCGAAAAGTCGATGTCAATAATTATTCGCCTGATTTTGATGGAAGTTTTTTTCGCACCATCGTTCATACAGACCAATTTCGTGTTCGTTTGAGCGAATGAATGAATATTTGTTGTAACTGAAGGTTCAAATGAAGACTAAAACGGGGAAGGGTTAAACAGAAGAGGCAAAACGGATGAGTGTAATCCTTTAATAATTTCATTTTTTTCTTCATCCGCGAATATTTGTTATGAATATATTTTCATATAAATCTCGCCTGTTAATCCTCGATTATCGATCTAACAAAAATATGGAACTCATTATGAATAATTGGTGCTTTTTGTTTTTTTTTCTTAAAAACAATCCACCAAGAATAAAGCTTAAGAACAGGAGTTTCTAAAATCTAGAAACTAGTTTCTAAAGCTAATCCACTTTCTTTATCTATATCGATATGTCCTATTTCTATTAAAAATATTTTTTTTAATTGGCACCCTGTGAAACAGCGCGAAATACTTCATCTATAGTGGCAGAAACATGAACATAAGTAATTGGAAAGGGGGTGCCCTAAGGGCCACTTGTCGCAAATTGCGGACACTTTGTTATTTAATTTTGAATGTTTGTAATTGGACGATCACAACCTTTTTTTCTGACTGGAGGAATAGAAAATTCTCTATGCTCTAATGATTACTCTTCTTTGTTTACTCTTCCTCGGTAAATTTTTGAATCTATTCATAAAGAACAAGATAGTGGGAGTTACTAAAACATTGACGATGTGCATTCTTGTCTATTTTTACAATCATTCTTCATTTGAAATATCAACTTATATAAGGTAGAAAGCATTGAAGATCTTACCATTGGCCCCTTCATCGTTGCAGACGTTTAGGGTTAATGAGCAAAAAATAAATCCGATGATACCGATGCGTACCATAATTTTAAATCAATCAATCAATAATTTTTAATCATTAATGAATTCAATTTTAATTATAGTTAGTTTGAGCCAAAATTTGTTAAATAGACTGAGTCACTATAACTGCATTAAAGAGTGTTTACAACGATCTGTGGACTGAGTACGAATACTGCAAACGTTCATGAAAATTTAACGCTGTATATACTCAAGAAAAGCGCATTCTGTTTGCAACGATAACAATGTGATAGTGTAATAGAGATTAAACACGGATCTGTTGTTTTGGAATCCCTGATCCGATCAGAGTACGTGCTGCTCTGCTCTTTTGTCATTTCTGCAGCCGTCAGGATAACAAATATTGTTCTTAACACAGCCCAAAAAAAAATATTTTAGCTCTCATATAATTGCAAAAGTTTTTTTGGCCTAATGACGAAATGTACTACTTTGAATTCCAAGTTTCGTATATTTCGAATGATTTGCCTGCCTAGGATTTCAACGATTTGGCATAATTTCATGTGATTTCTTATCCGATTTTAGTCCGGAGTCCCGATAAATACTAAAAATATTGCTCGTTAATTGATAATTGATTCTCGAACATTGGAGATTTCAAAAATTTTGTAATTGTTAATGACGTCACAATAGTAGTCGAACGCTGGACCAATTACAGAATGTCGGCGGGAAGAAATAAAAAAATCATTTTTTCAACGTCTCGGGAAAATTTAAAATCGATATATCTTCTCCAATAATGAAAGAATACCCATCGATCCGATTTCTATCCTTGTCTTTCGATAGAATGAATTGAATAACGGAGAAAAATTAAGAATTAAAATTCGAATACCACAAACGAATTGTCATGAATTCAGAAATTTGTTTTTCGTATCAATTTAATGCTTAGTATCAATGCTTTATACAGTAGAGGCTTCGTTTAAGATACCCCTGTATACGATACCTCACGCTCCGAGCGCTCGAGACCTACCCCCACTCTTGGCACTTTTATCCTCTCTCGAATGTTTGTTCCGTGGGCTTCATATAAGATACCTATGGCCCCGGTGATTTTTCAACGGCAAGAGAGTAGTTATAAGGATCAAACGGTGTTAAGGGTCAAACGGGAGGGGCGAACGAAGTGATCGTGAGGGTCTAATTACCTTAAGGGGGGGTCACACCACTTTTTTCAAGTAATGGAAAGATACATCTATTTTTTTTTCACTTTTCCCATCGAAAAAAAACCAACAATCCCCCAACATCAGCTGCCATTCTATCACGTGGGCTTATGTTTAGAGAGAAAAGGGAACGCAGGCGATGAAAATTCAAAACATTAAACACATATAAATTGATTAGTTATCGATATTCATTCAGTAAAAATGAAAATTTCATTGAATTCGAGCGCAACGAGCGAGGTATCTTATTTGAAACCCGCTGATTCCTATTCTTCTCCTCTCTATGGGCGCGCGTAGTGGGGGCACAGGGGCTCCCGGAATTCCACTCTCTTACTGTCCCTAAGGTATCTTATACGAAGCCTCTACTGTATTGATTAGTTCAATGCTTTAGTATCAATTCAATGCTCTTTATTAATTACTCTCTCCCTCAAATACAATCGTGTACAAACATCAGTAATAGGTACATCAGAGACTGGTGGAATGCCTCCAGGTATGTGCTCACTCTGTACGAGAGAGTACTGATCCTTTATAGTTCTAATGTCATCGATATCCGGGGTCATTAGCATGTTGATGCCGGGGTAAATGATGAAGGCGAAAATTGCTATTGCAGTCAGTGCCCAGATGGGAATAGCCACTGCCCAGTATTTTAGTGGCCAATATGTTAGGCCCAGTTTCTCGTGGAGGAAATTCTCGGCGACCACTACCCACACTAGGTACAGGAAGAATAACATGTTCGAGCCGATGTACAATGCATAGCCGTAGACAGAACGAGGTCTGTAGGGTGCTGGTGTGTGCTCAGACATCCTTTGATGTCTCATGAACTCGATAATTAATTATTGTCGGGCATTTCATCAATTGTTATTCATTATTCATCAGTGGTAGTGGCTGTAGACGGGCTCTGGAGGTCCGAATTCACTCATCGTCTGAGTTACCAGCGTTAAACTGTCGAAGAATGACGCGAGACCTACTCGGACTTTTCGTGCCTCTTCTCCGGTGAATTTTCTGTAACAATTGATGGCATACTCAACATCGATACGGTATTGTCTCGACAAAGCGATTTATTACAGACAATGGAGTCTATTTACATGAAATACATATTGAATTCTACTAATGGATTGAATGAATAATGAGTGGAATTGGATCAAATCTACTGTTCCACCTTCAGTTGGCGGTTGTAAAAACAAACAAACACATTGTCAGAAGACTGTGTTGTAGGAGTTGTGAGGTAAAGCAAAAAGGGGTAAAATGGACACGTCGATTTCTTCCTCAATTTTTTATGTCTCAACAATATTATTGAATTTCTGAACACTAGTTCCGACTGTAATTTTGAAATTGAAAAAAAAATCGTTTTTGACTTTTGTTGTGGGGGGCGGTAAACCAATTTTTTTTGCTCATTTATCCTCCCCTCTCCCCATTAGTTTATCATTTCCTTGGTGAGTAGAAAAGTAGACATCTTACGGATTTCGCTAATGGACAAAAGGTCAGTTGTGTAGGGCGTGAAATGATGGTTTTTTGTAGTTACATGACTCTGTTACTAAGCTGTCGATATGGAGAGAAAACAATAACTTTGATTTTCATCTCGAGTAATGAATGATTATTCAATTATTGAAAAACCTGAACTCAGAAACAAAATCAATGATTTAACGGAATTTCTTATTCATGTACTCTTGATACGAAGAGAGCTCTTCAGGGCTTTGAGCTCGAAGATTTTTGCCTTGTGCATAAAATGCACGATCCAGTCAATAGCGCCACGATTCACTTAACTTTAACCGAGATCTAACCGTGGTTTCCTAATCCAAACACTGGCCCTCAGCACTAAAGCGCCAATTGTTCGTGAACGCGCGCAACCGCGCGCGTTGTAGATCTGAGAATATTATTATAGGAGTGTGAGAATATTATGGGAGAGAAGAAATATCGATGTGTATTTTAATGAATAAAGAGCAGAAAATTGTGTTAAAATTAAGAATTGAAGTGTGTTAAAATTAAGAGGTTTTTATTATTAATACTGCAGTGCCATTTCGATCAACAGGATTTTCTGGTTGTGGGGGTCGCAGGGGGCCAAGGAGTTGGAAAATCAACTATTTTATCTTTGCTGACGTCTAATTATGGGTAAGATTATCTAACGTGTAAATAATCATCCAGAATGTATGGGAATTATGTGAATGTGATATTTTTTCTTGCAGATCTGACATCTTTGCAGCGCAAAGTCAGTCTCACCATGAAAGTGGCTCGAATTGCATCTCTGGAATAGATTTTTACGTGACTAAAAATCGAGTCATATATTTAGACACTCAGCCCATTCTCTCTTGTGCTGTCATGGATGCAACTGCTTCTTCTTTCGAGCAGAAGAAAAACTACTGATTTCGGTAGTACTGAGTACAACCTGGAACTTCAGTCTCTTCAATTCATGGCATTTTTGTACTCTGTGTGCCATGTCATTATTTTTGTACAAGATTGGTTCGTGGACCCAAATTTAGTGAGGTAAATGCCTTGAATTTTATCATAATTTCAATTTTTTTATTGAAAATTGAGGAAAATTTTGTGGAATAGATTTCTCCAGACTGCCGAGATGCTGAAGCTCCGGTCAACGTCGAATGTAGACCAGGATTACGTTGAATATTATCCGCATATTTTATTTTTTCATAATAAGGCAGAGTTATGTGATTTCCAGCCTAAAGAAGAGAGATGAAGTATATGTACCCAAGAAGGTAAAAATTCTGATGCCAGAACAGGTGGCCGAATCCTTGTCAACAGCACCTGATTATGATCATCTCCTCACAAAGGTAATTATCCTCAATAAATCTGTAGCGAAGTAGTCAATGAGGTTGAGTTGATTTCAATTCTCGATTATTTGTCGATCAATATCTCCAAAACTGAGGGGAATAATAAAATTGTTATGGATACCTTTTTTGCCCATAAAATCAGGATCTACAAAAAAGGTTCTAACAAGAATTTCGCTATTTCACTTAGTTTCCGAGATATTGATCGATAAATAACCGAAAAACAAAATCAACATAACCTCCTTGACCACTTCGCTACAGAAATGCATATAGGGGAACCAATGCGATTAAGCTGTCGTGTTGAATTTGAAATAAATAATCATGACGGTCTTCATTTTATTTCAGGTTATTGTGGTTATTGGACTGTTAGGCACCCTCAGGAAGCAAGATCTCTGGAATTTGGAGGATAAAGATGTTCAGGACGATCCACAAAAACGTGAATTGTTATTTTCCTTGGAGACAACTAAAAATTGTCAACCCAAGGATTTTCTTGTGGATGCTGAGTATTCCCTACTGGTAAAGAAATATATGACATTACAAGGGTGAAACATCACAACGCCCAACTTTTTCATTCCGTAGTATCACAAAGGGAAATTTTCAAATTAGAACGTTGGTGAACACAGATTTGCTCACATGCCTTGAGAAATCGCCAAATATCTAGAGTTGCATACACTCTCTGATTACACAGGACATTGCTTCCGCCGTTCTTCAGCCTCAATGTTGGCTGATGCAGGTGCAAGTATGACTTTAATTCAACTTGCAGGAGGGTGGCAGTCACCTGCAGTTGCTCGAGGATACATACAGAAATCCAAGAGAACCAAGAGAATAATCAGTCAAAAGATAAGAGAGTCTTCAATTTCGATAATGCCTCGGCATTTTTGCAGCCGCAGATCGACCCTGGATCACAAATTCAGCAGCATTAATTCCACAATAACCTCCCATGTAAAACACAAAACATCAGGAACGAGACAATCACGAGAGAGTCCATAAACGAAATGACTCAAAATAAAGAAAATTAATTGCCTAATCTTCAACATTTCATTTTTGAATTATAATGAGAATACACCAGCAGTCCAAATTCTTCAGAATTACACATCAAGAATTGGAGAGAAAATTAACAACAATTTCCCGTTGAAAACATCCAACTCGAGAAGCGAGACAATCAGAGGCGAGTTTAATGACGATATAACTAACAACAACAATGATAATTATAATACAACGATCAATGAGCAGAATACGCAAGCAATAATTACCAAAGACATTCAAGGTATTACGATCAATAATTATGGGACAGTGTATATTTACAATCATAGAGGAAAATAATAAATATGATGACTGAACAAACAAACATTGCCAAAAAACATCGAGCTTTTCAAAAGATATAATCGATGTTTTATTCAAGTTTCCTAAAGACTTTAACTGTAAGAAACAAACATGAGAGTTCTTATTCATAGAAGAACAAAACAGAAATGTATACTTATGTAGAACTTCATTAAATATAATTTCAGTGCATTTTTGTTCTTCTATTATCTTCTGAACATTGTATTGAGGAAAAAATTCAAGCGCCCCACGTCCGGAAAAATAGTATGTAAGCCACGCCGAGAAAAGTGCCGTTTTAAGGGACGACGTGTTAGCACGTCACATCACGCCGTCCCTTAACGGCACTTTTCTCAGCTAGGCGCACAATATATACTATTTAATAATTAGCATCCTTCAACCACGATTTTAAGCGAGAACAAAATAAAAAAAATTTATACCTCATATTAATTTTTTTTCCTCTACGCTATTTGATGCACTATGAAACAGAATGAATCATAAACATTCCCGAACGTGTGCCCCTATTGTTCCCGAGCTTCTTCATTACGCCCATGGTACTTCTTTTTTTCATCGATTTTTAATATATACCCGTCTATACAAAGTTTTTGAGATATTTCCCCCTTTCTGTATTTTCATTTAAATCCTTGTACGCGCGCTAATGTGTGCAAAAATCGAGATATCAATTTAAAATTTGGACAAAGGTTCGTATGGAAGATGGGCTCGATCGCAACAGTAGTTTCGGGGATATTCAACTTTTTCTGAAAATCTATTGCGTTNTCATATTGTCGCCAGTATATTCAACTTTTTCTGAAAATCTATTGTGTTGAATATATTTGAAACTTCGCAACCAATTCCACTTTTTTTTCAAAATATTCGTCTTGATGTCCTCTTATGGTCAAATATTCGTCTTGATGTCTATTTTGGGACACCCTGTAGATAATTATAGCTTCCTTTGTTCGCTAGCACATTGTCAACAGGGCCAGGGGTACGGGACAAAATACCGTTCATAAAGCCCATGTATAACACGGTCCAACAAATTTGGGACGTATCAAGGGCCAAGAATGAAACCTGCACCCCTAGATAGCTTTTTTAATTCCGATTCCAACCGCGCAAACCGGGAGGCGCTACCTCGTCGGGGTCGGGAGCAAAAAAATCCCAAATTGGCGAAAAATGTGGAAATTGAGAATTTTCAAAAAAAAATTACGGATGAAAAATCCTACCAATTTCAATGAAAAAAAAACTACAAATGCTTCAAAGATTAGTCCCTTTGATGATTCAGTTCTTTTTGATATAATTCGAGAAACTTCTACTAGAAAAAATATAAAATTTAACACAATTTTTTATTTTATTGACGGAGGAGAAGCGGCGTGAACTTGGCGGCTGATATGTCATTAAATTCAAACCTATCATACCACGTGTCTCAATAAACCTTGTGGAAACAAATCTAATTGATGGGAATTTCTGCTTATGAATGTTTAAATGATGTTCAACAGAATAAACGGTGGGTCTCTCTCAGTACTTATTATTAATTATTATTAATTATTATTGTTCCGAATTTTTCAATTCTCCTGGCGAAAATCGTTCAATAGAGAAAACAGCCAAGAGGGAAGAATTTTGACGTTTCGTTCGCTAGATAAACTTGTGACTTGTGAAATTAATTCACTAGTAACGATATGTATACAGAAAGTCCTGGAGAGATGTTTATTGATGATAACTGCCAAAGAAACACTGTATTTTCCATGACCAGAATGAATATTTTCCTAGTACTGAGAGAGACCCACCGTTTATTCTGCTGAACATCATTTAAACATTCATAAGCAGAAATTTCCATCAATTAGATTTGTTTCCACAAGGTTATTTTGAGACATGTGGTATGATAGGTTTGAATTTAATGACATATCAGCCACCAAGTTCACACCGCTTCTCCTCCGTCAATAAAATCAAAAATTGTGTTAAATTTTATATTCTTTCTCTCAGAAGTTTATCGAATTATATAAAAATGAACTGAATCATCAAAGGGACCAATCTTTGAAGCATTTGCAGTTTTTTTTTTCATTGAAATTGGTAGGATTTTTCATCCATAATTTTCTTTGAAAATTCTCAATTTCTACATTTTTTACCAATTTGGGATTTTTTTCCTCCCGACCCCGACGAGGTGGCACCTTCCGGTTTGCGCGGTTGGAATCGGAATTGAAAAATAAGCTATCTATTAGGGGTGCAGGTTTTATTCTTGGCCCTTGACACGTCCCAAATTTGTTGGACCGTGTAAGCAGAAATTTGGATGATTAATTAAAAACGAACGAAACGATAAAACTACTCAGAGTTTTTTTACAATTTTCTTTTTACCATTCTTGATTATTATATCACATATACAGTGTGCTAGCACTTTGTCGTTTTGTGGCAAAAATTACGGAAGAGACGCCATAAATCAACCTATCAGGAGTTTGTGCAACTAGACCGAAAAGAAAAAGCAACGATAAAGGATGAGATTGTGACTGCATAATAATAAAATTCAAGAATCTTTGTGACCATAAAGAACTCCTAGTTTTTAACGCATTTCTGCATCGTCTCAATAATAAAATTTATCTGCCGCTATATTTATACTGCTGTTCTGTATCGATCAACTTTTTGTTACACCTCTATTATTTTTATCTTACATATTACAGACTTGATTTTGAAAGCATTTTTCTAAAACCCTCTGAATTTCTATTTTTGTCATTCTGCACTCGGGAATTTCTTCATTATCTACGGGTGATAATATTAACGGTCGGTAACACCTCTGCACGAGATAAAACAATATCGGCATTCATTTTCGGACGAATCGACGTTCGTCTGTAAATGGCGAAAGAATAATCGAATTTATTGTGTACGTAGGTGTAGTTATTATAATAGCCTCAAATATAGAAACTATGATCATAGGATTCAGAAGGCATCAACGATATCTGAAAGAAGGAGAAGGGTTACCTTTGCTGATGATAAATATAATTTACTAATACTCATTATAAAAATTCATTCTCGAGGAACCCGTCTAAAATGTATCGCTGGAATATTAATTGTCATGCATACGCTGCGCTAATAAATATTCGCATAACATACTTATCTACCGGCGACAGATTAATCATTAAAAACGATTTTCAATTCGTGCAATGGCTCTAACGAAAACGTTACCTATTGATTGAACATGCTATATATTCGGTTAAGAAAATATTTACATATCTGTTGAATTCGTTCTAACGTCCAATCAAAGCAAGGCGTCTCCTTTTTTTTCTATTTTCTAGTCTATTGCTGACGATTTGATTACGTTATTGATAATAGTACTGTGGTTGGTAACGTAATCCATCATTTATTTGACATAATTTCCCTTTCAACCAGTCTGTCGGAACCTCCGTTCGATCAACTTACCTCAACGAATAACACTAGTTTATCGTCTCATACTTTACGCAAAAAGCATTCTTTCGATAAGCATCAATATCTAGTGCATATGGGGAACAGATAATGGATGGCTTTTTTAATACCACATTCTGTTATTCATTAGCTTTAACGTGCAGATGTCAATGGTTGAATTATATTTATTTCAGCAGGGGGAACAATTGAGAATTAGCAAATTGAAACATTTTTATTTTCATCCCGAGTGCTCTCCAAAATATGAGCAATTCTTTCTTAATTTCAACCTGACCTAAAAATATTTCGAATAAAATTATTCAAACGATTTATGAATGTCGGTCAATTATTTGGCACGCTCCGCGTGCCTAAAAGTCCACTTTTCGTCACAGCGTGATGAAAACAGTTGATCAAAACAGCTTGTGATAGAAGGTTTGAGGTAACTTGTCCACGTGATCAAATTTGTGATCATTTGTCCCATAATCAACTGTACCCGTGATAAGAAGGGGTGATACCCCGTGTCACTGTCTGTTTCTAGTTGTAATAAGAACTAGATAATAGATTTTAGAGGAGATTGCGGGAAAATGAATTGTCTTTGATTGGCCGAATGAAATTCAATCAGCTTGACTCTATTTTCGATATTTCTTTATCTTTCAAAATGAAAATTAGTTGTTCATATTCGTATTGTTTGTTCAGAACACATCGGACATCGAAGAGTATGAGTACTGAAAAATCTTAGTTATTATTCAAATCAGCGATACATTTGCCGCCATTCCAAAGGAAGTAGAACAACAACCAATGGGAAGCCAAGAAATTCCAGGGTAAATCGACTACACGATTATGTACCGTCAAATTCAGTGTTGATAAAATTTTTTCGCAAAAGGAGTCGAAAAAACTCAGTAACAATAGTCAAATTACGATACAGAGGTCTTAAAAAATTGCACTGCTAGTGTTGTTGATTGTTAATCTCAGTTAGATATGGAGAGAAACATCGAGCGAACTCTGGAGGAGGCGTAAGTATGATTCTTTCAGGTTAACTGATGATAATTGTTAGATTCATTTTACTGATGATAATGAACAATCTAATTAATAACGTTACCTTGGTCACAGGAAAAATGTACCTGGGGTCACCGGTTGTATTTTGACTGACAAAGCTGGTCTTTGTCTCGCAAGTGAGTATTGTTATGACAATCTCATTGATAGTTTGTTACTCCTACAACTTTGACTCTGTTACTTCCACTCAAAAATCTCTGACCGTCAAATCTGTGATAAAATCTGTTACTCCACAACTCCAATCCTATTAGTGTTAACCTGTTGTTGTTACTATTAATCTATTACTATTATTGTTGTTACTCTTAATCTGTTACTATTATTCTGCTAATCTATTACTCCCAATCTGTTATTATTACTCTATTAATCTGTTACTGTTACGAGTTCTCGTGGAGAACTACGGAGCCTCAGTTTTTTGCACGTAGGCCCACAGTTTCCGTGAAAATCGTGAAAATTCAAAGTTTTCCCTTCCAATCTTGCATTGCCCCAACACGACCATTGACCTGGAACCTTAGGTATTGTAAGTGATCGAATTTGAATTATTATTATTTCATTTTTGGTGCTCCTCGGTATTCCTCTTCGGGGCGATTTCCCCCGATGTTCCTCTGGACGTCCTCTTGCCCGCCCGTCCCGATGTCCACTCACTGTGGAGACTAGTGATCAACTGCGTATCATGCACTACATTAGGATCCTCTTGATGCGACCCCAAGAGATTTTACTCAGGGTCTCCTGTTCTTTCCTCAGGTCCTCTCCAAACAGATTCACAAATAAATTTTCTCATTCCGGCCGTAAGCTTGAGGGAAATATCCGATGAATTTTGAAGGTCGAGCGATATTCGGAGGACAATTTCCTCGATTCTGATTTTGGCCGAACAGACTGCGATGTTCGGGATTACGTGACCCTTTTCACCAAAATATCTGTCAAAAGAAGAAAAACACTTGATAGGCTACTGTAGAATTATCAATTTGATAATTCACCCGTAGCCCGGCGAATGATCAAATTAAAATTGCACACTCTGATTGGTTGAAATTGGAATTGAGGAAATTGTCACTTGTAATACCACAAGAGCTTCAAAATTGTCGGGTATTTTCCGATAGGTTCATTGCAAACAAACGAAGGAGTCAAGTTTTTCAGGTTAAAAAATCACGAGTGATTTTTCCTACAAAACTTGACGACTTCGTTTGTATGCAGGGAACCTTGAGAAAAATACCCGATTTATTTTGAAGCTCGTGTGGTATTCGGGGGATTATTTTTCCAATCCAAATGTCGGGCAATATAATTGAACCAGGAGACGAAACTCACTATTGAGAAACGAAAATTGTGTAATTAACACTCATTTTGAATAAAAATCCTCGGATTACCACAATTGAATTCAATCTGTCAGTTTGACGAGGGGTCAATTCAACTGCATGATGTTTTGATTTTTATATAGCAACTACCAGAGAAAATTATCAAAAAATTATCAGTTGAAAACCCTGTAGCTTGTACCACGTGATGTCGAATGAGCCAATTATATTGCCCGATATTTGGGTTGGAAAAATAGTCACTGAAATTCTGATTTGGATGTACTTCACAGCGTCGAATATTGCGCTCTGATTGATGAATCCAAAGAGCGAAAAATCCGATGGTCAGCTTCAAAATGGTCGGGTATTTCCTGATAGCTTCGTTCCAAACAAATAAGAGTCTCAAGTTTCGCAGGTTAAAAAATTTCGAGCGCTTGCGCGAGGGAACCAGCGAACTTGACACCCTCGTTTGTATGGACAGAAGCTGAAGAAAATACCCGATTTATTTTGAAGCTCAAGTGGTATTCGGCAGACTATTTCCTTCTTCTCAATTTCGGCAACAAATTGTTTGCGAATATTTCCTTAGTTGCCATGGGTAACGGGGTATAACAGAATATTATCGAAATAATACCACGTTACTCTCTCAAAAGCAACAATTCTATTGGTCGAGATTCTGAAGGAGGAAATAGTCAGTAGGAATACCACCAGACCTCCAAAATTATCGGATATTTCCCGATTGTTTTGTTCCGTAGCAACGAGAGAGACAAGTTTTGCAGATTTAAATTTTTGTGCAAAACTTATCCCGATCGTTGATACGCAGGAAAACATGAGGGAAATGTTCGATTAATTTTGGAGGTCGGGTGGTATTTGACGGATTATTTTTGGTAATCAGATCCTTTCCAAACCGACTCATTTTGACTTTCTTCATGACTTTCTTTCACTCCACAGAGTAATATTTGGCAGTTATTTGGTTAGAGAAACAATTGCAGAGCTAGAGGGAAATGATCAAAAGCTACAGGGAAATTATCAAAAGCTGGGGGGAAATAACCGCTGTAATTGTAATTGGGAAGTACTTCATGTTTTTGAATATTGAACGCTGATTGGCCCAGGGAAGGCCAGATCCGATTACCAAAAAAAAATCACTAGAATTTCCAATTCAAGGTGCAAGATTTCTATTGCATTTTTTGATATGTGAAATATTTACAGCAAATGAAAACTTTCCGAAATTTTGTAGTAGAATAATCCAGAATAATAATCAAGATAATCTGAAGGAATCATTTCTTACCATGTTTTTAGCTGCTGGAAATATTTCCGGTGATAGTGCTGGCCTGATAGCAGCTATTGCTAGTCAAGCAGCTAAATTGGAGCCTGGACTAGAAGCTCCAATTATTTGCCTGCAAAATAACTCGAGGTATGGATTTTTTTATACTGTCTGCCGTACACGAAAGATCATTTTTTTATTACTCAATGGAATAATCACATGTACTGTAGTTGAATTATTGCATTCGAATTTTTTTTGGCAGGCAATGTCTGATTCAGCGTCAAGGTCCAGTAGTTGGTGCCATTTTCAAGGACACGTCCCAATGAAAATCAGTGTATCTTCTCGAATTATCCAATTTTACGATGGATTTTTGATTCGTTTGTCTTCATTTTTCAATTGGATACGAGAAATAGATAGACTTGTAACTATGATGATTTGAAAAGAACTGAGAAACGTGGGTGATATATCTTATGAGCGAAGTTTCTATATCTGTATATATGTTGAATAACGCTACGAATATAAGTGCTATTGAAAACTTCTTTAATTAAGTGTAAGGATATAATAAAAATTTATTGGTTTTATTTTTATCCATCGATTTTTCACAAGTATTTACGTATTTTTCTAGTATGTAATTGTCGAAATAATAGCGTTACTGTTTCTAAAAATTTTTCCCGCGTTTGATCACTAGGACTAGTCCGAGGGGCTATTCACAGGCGTAATCATGGTGTCACTCGCTGATGTAATCAATTGTAATCCCAGTGAAATCAATGTAATCATTGTAATCACATGATTACCGTATTTATAATCAAGTTTTGGTAATCATATGGTAATAATTTGTAATCACTGTAATAATTTGTAATCAGTGTAATCTTTCGTAGTTGCTCCTAGTGAAACCGTGAATTTTGTTTTTGAATTTTCCAGCGCGTCATTTCTACCAACGGTAAGTCTCAGAGATTCCTGGATCAATTTTTCTTGGAATCCCAGTTGTTTATGGTTCAGAAACTTGCATAGCCAATGCGTTTTGCACAGAGCATTTGTCGGTAGAAAATTGATTCAACAGAGTTAAAATTTCTTATTCTGGAGAACCAACGACTGAATTATCTCTGAATTATCTGCTAGTAAGTTTCATTCTCCATCAATGGTAGATATTCAGTAAATTTATTCTGCTGATAGCACTTATCAATGCCCAAATTTTTAGATGGAGTGATGGAGACTGCATTCCTCTGTTTTAATCTCCGCCCCTCCTTCCTCATTTCTTTGCAGGTTCTAATAATTAATTATTCCATCAATTCATATTTAATAAGAGGCCATTTTTTGTGATTTCAATGATTACAGATGTTTGGTAATCACAGAATATAATCGACGAAATCATTTGTAATCATGTACATTTTGTAATCGCGGTGTCACCCAATTCGCTTGTGAATAGCCCCTCAGGCTAGTCAACAATAAGCCCGGAACGGAACGGGCACAAAGAACTCACTCCGATCCCATGTGTTTTTCTACCTACGACTCGACTGGGCAGAGGATAGACTGATGTAAAGGCGCAGTTCTCGGGTTTTGGACGACCAACTCTCTTTGGTCTTCACTTTATCTTCTTAATTATTTATCATTCAATTTTCAAATGGTCCGTACGTCCAAGTTATTCGAAGAATTTCAACTCTTGAACTTTCATTGGATTGTACAATATAAATCCTTAATCCTGACATCTGTATTTTGAAACTCATCCAATGGTAGACGAGTAATTTGACTTTTTTCATCACAGTTTTCGGTGGTAAATAAATCTAATTTTTTACTCGTCATACAAATATGAAAATTATTCAGGACATGAATAATTTCTCGAATATCAAGTGTCAAAATCTCAACGGTGTCAGTCACTTATTTGACTGCCAAATGACATTTCGAAAATTCATCGGTAAATTGAGGGGGTAGTATCGTTTCCCCTTAAGGTGTTCATATCACCCCGCATGCCAATTTTACACCTCTTTTTTCCTATTAGTAGATATTACATTACTATCTCGGTAAACGAATAATTTACTTTTTAAATGAGTATTTGTCATTCTTGCTCAATGACGTATCAATTTATTTGATGATAATTTAACGATACAAAACACAAAAATCAGAGTAAGCATATCATATAAACATTATTCAAGAATAGAGTGGGAAAAGGTAAAAAATGAAATGTATTTGATTTTTTTTCCACTTGAAATCATCTCATACTTGAGTGGATTTAGAGAAAATTTCTATTTAAAGAAACCTTTTCCAATGGGAAATTGAATTCTCTACGAAAAAAGGTCTCCTACATTTTCTCTAAAACCACCGGTTACCAAAATAATTCAACTCTACAGAGATGAAATAATAAACAGCTTTTCTATTGTGTTTTATGACTCCTCTAGTGAATTGAACTTCTCTCCATTAAAGAATACGAAAACGAAAAAGTATCCGAAAACAAACATGAAAAAATATAAGTTGCAGGTAAAGATCTTAGTAATAGATGCAATGGTTTTTTGAATGATTTTGTGAATAATTTGTTGATTTACTCTGAAGAAATACGAGCAATGTTGCAATCTGCCTTCAGTTGCTTCAGCAGTTGGGAGTTGTATTCTGTATAATCGACTGGAGCGAGGGATGCGATAACGCTCCTTAGCCTCACATCATCCTAAAAATCATCAGCAAGAAATTAATGATTGTTCATTACTGTCAATTTCTTTCAAAACAAAACAAAAATCTTTTAAGGCCCGGGTATACTATCTTTCGGACGTTATCTCGATGTTTTTTTTTTTTCATCTTTCGTCATCTGAAATTGTCAATTAAGTCCTGCATCATGCAGAAGTTTAGAAAAATTATGAATGAATAATCCAAAAAAAAGTAGAAAAAATTCTCAATTTTTTCAAAGAGCATTTTTAATTTATGTTCAGAATAAGTTGAATAACAAGAAATTGAAAAATGTATCTGATTTACGGTGACAAATGGCGGCCTGTCACCCAATATCATGCAGGGGGAAGACTGATTTCATAAATCTTTTCACACACCGCACAGAGACATTTATTAAGGAAAAGGCTCTTTGAAAAATGTTGTAATATGACAGCTAATAAATAAGTTGCCAGAACGAATCAGATATTTGTAATTTCCACTTTTTTCTACTCATTCTGAATTTCAATTAAAAACGCTCTTTGAAAAAGTTCAGAATTTTTTTTATTTTTTTTCATCATTCTATCATAATTTTTGGGAATTTCTACATGATGTACCACTCAATTGACAATTTTGGATTACGAAAAATGAAAAAAGTCTAGATAACATTCGAAAGATAGTACACCCGGGCCTTAAATGAGAAAAAAACTTTTTCCCGGAAAATTTGTTTTCCGAAAGTCGAAAGATAGCATATAGCATCCTGCTTTCCAAATAATTTGTACCTTAAAAACATCTAAGGTTTGACCGAGTAAAATAGCCCGGGGATAATACAGAAAAAAAATCTCTTGAGGCACTCAGCCGGCCATCGGATTTCGAAACAAATCTCGGGATTTAAGAGAAGTAGAGAAAGATGTCAGAACAATCTTTTTGTAACTGAAAAAATTCACTACAAAAAATGTCCGGTCGAAGTTTTGTCCATCCACCTTAGATTCGGAGATATTCATAAAAAGCTGAGACATGAGGCAAAATAAATTGATAGACTTGATTTTAACTCAATTCTCGTACCAAGTAGTTGTCCAGTTTCATCCTGATCTTGAAGATGTAGGAGCTGAATGAAATGGAGGCACATTTGGTGAGGTAGGTGTCACGATCTTGGTCAGCTAGTTCTCCGAGCTCCTGAGCTGTCATACCGAGCATTTTTTCAGCTTCACCGCTGAATGCTGTGGCCCAGATGCTGCCTGTGTGATCTGAAATGTTTATCTGTGGAAGAAAAAATTTATTGAATAATATTCAATCACAAATTGTTTGTTAAATGATCAATCGATATCGTTACGTACAGAGTCTTATTCATTATAGAAGGTTCTTATTTTGCAATATTGTTCGTTAAGAAATCAAGATTTAGTTTGAAAAGTTCACCATAAATCGTTAATCTTTCAATAACTGGTGGTTGCGCGGAGAATATCAAATTATGTTTATCCCGAAAACTGCTCATTATTGAGATAATGCCAGGATTAACCGGATGTAAGAACTGGCATTGTTTCATCCTTTTATTTTGTCTTTTATTTATGTGCATGCGCTCTTGTGATTTTAATAACAGCACATTATACTGTGACCAAGATCACGAGGGTAAATACAAATAAATCAATAAAATTATCACTTTGTTCTTGAATTGAATTCTTACCTGTGCCAATAAACGATATTTGAAGTTTGGAAAATCTCTGTTACATTTCTCACACCTGAAGCATCCCTCGTGATCAACAACCTGTAATAAGAATAATTGAAACATGTAAATGATGAGAATAAAAATGTGATTTGGTAAAAAAAAGAATATTTTTTTCACTTGAGAAAGACGTCCGTGAAATTGAAAAATCTTTAGTTTACGAAGGGATCCATCGAGCGACTTTTAATTCACAAAAGTGAGGAAAATCTCAACCTTTTTATCGAAGTGAAATGTCGTTCTTTCGACTATGCTTGGGCCCAGAATTTTTGTTTGATTTAGACTGTTCTTTTCATGGAATGTTCGCTAAGCTTCAAATAATAAAATTGGGTATTTGTTTTTCATTATATTCAATGAATCATAAGGAAATGGAATTTCAATGAGGTCTTTCGGCTGATTTTGATTTTTTGAGAGGGTATCCAAGGATACACTGTTAGAAATTTTTTGAAATTTTATGGAAGATATTAGAGTAAATATCACGAGACTGATATTGAATCGGATTTACGGAAAAAATGATTATGAAATTTCAAGTTTTAAGTAGAATTCTCGGAAATCCATGAGTTTTCAGTGGAAGTTACATGGAAATTTCACAACTTGATTTAATGTTCAGTGGAACATGAATATTCAGAAACAAAATGACATAAATTTTCAATTTTTCATTATTCGCAATTCTCAATTATAACGTAACGAATGGTACATTTTTTCCGCTAAATTTGTCAATAAAATAGTAAGATAAGTCTAACTTGAATGAAAATTCTGTCCAAAGGAACACTTTGCAGGTAAAAACTAAAAGCTCCATTTCATCTTAAAATGCAAAGGTCAAATCGATCAGGTTCAAAGTTGGTTCTATCTTGACATGCACCTCATCATGGATTACAATTTGTTCGATAAGTCCTTTCAACAACCACAGATTTTTCAAATTCACCCATGTTCCCTCTCAAAAACTTGAAGTTTATTCCGAGAACAAATGATGCTACACTAAAACCTCAAGGAATATTGTTTTAGGAAATCTAACTTTGTACAAAAAAAATCTTTTAATTGATGATGAGACATCACCTAGAGTGGTAGTTACTAAACGAAGTGGAAATTTAGCAATCGAGAAGACCGCACGTGTATTGAATTGTAGCATCTCGTGAAAGTATATCAACTACTCAAATTCAGTAAATTATCAGAGACAATTATCAAAGACATTCAACAGTTATTTAACAATTCAGTAAATTAACTTCGCTATTAATATTTTGAGACACTCCACAATCTAGTTTAAACCAAAGTGCATATTGCCTTAACGAAGTGGTTCGATCCCACTAAGTATAGTAACATTTTTATAAATTAGTGTTTTTTTGATGTTTTTTAAATTAATCACAGAGTTAAGCGGTAACGGAATTTTCCAATTTTTTGAACAAATTTCCTGCTAAAAGTTATCGATATTTTTACAAATCTAAGCACATTAATCTGCAGAAAGCGATGATGACGATCAATGTGCGTTGGGTTAAAAAAATATTAATAACTTTGAGCAGGAAATTTCTTTGAAAATTTCGAGGAAACAGTAGTCTTCTGTTACCCCACCTAAGCTGCAATTCACGCTTAATTATTAATAATTCATAATGCCTAAATACCTTTTTGTTACATGTATCTGTGGGACAAGCTTTGTAAATAGCATTCTCTGAACGAATAAAAGTGACAGCAGCCTTGCAGAGATAAGTTTCAGTGTTGCTCATGGTGAGTGCGGTTCCTGCGGCAAATGCAGCTCCGATGTTCATCCATGATCCAGCCATGGAACCACCACCAATACCCCTCGAGATTGATTTTGCCTCCGCACTGTGGCCAGTAGTTGTCCACCATCCACGAAGTCTGAAAACAAACAAATTTTAAATTGAAATAGTGAATTCATTTCATATTGCTATGAAGTTTTCGAATTATTTCGGAAATAAGTTAATGAGAAAATGTCGAGATCTTTTTATAAGAAATTCAAATTCCCTACTAAATTTTTCCTCTATGCATAAAAAATTGTTTCAACGTTATCTGTTACTGATTTATTTCGTTCAGTTATATGGTATTTCTATTTACAAATAATATATTACATGTTTTCATGGTATAGAGGAGGTTAGGGGAAAATGGACACTTTTGACTTTTTTTAAAATGTTAATGACAGGTTGAAATTTTGATGAAATTTAATTTTTTCTTTTCAATACAAAGAACAATTCTTTCCCTTTGTGATGAGTCTATAAATTGAGCTCAACTGATAAATTTGCTTCTGAGTTATGAATAATAAAAAAAAAGTAATGTCCATTTTACCCTACCCTCCCCTACGTTAAAGAAATAAGATGGAACATAAAAAAACAAAACATTCATTGAGTACTACAACATATGAAGTAGATCGATTGTTTCTCTAAAGAAGTAGCTCTACTACGAAGTTATATAATAACTTAATTTTGATTAGTGTCAATGATTAGAGCCTATCAAATTTTATATAAATCAAGAAACAAATCATGAAATTTGATACAATCCCTATGGAATGACTTTTATAAAATAAAAACATGCAAGACCACACACATAAATAAATACAGCCACCATCTAAAAATCGCATATCGGACTTTTCAGACCATATATTCAATTAATTCATTTATTAGTTTTTAAGCCTCAATTCTAAAATATTTTAATGCAAAAACCACTTTAATTAATTTGAGAACTCGTTTTCTTGATATGAAGAAATTGTCCTCATCTTTCGGACAAGTATAAAAGTTCTTGGCGGAAGATTTTTTTTTCTTAGTGTGAGGTATTGTGCGCTTGGTAATTTTCAAGCCACGAATTTCTTGATACAAATAAAAAAGTACTTTTTCAAAAACACTTGTTTTCTCAATGTAAGAAAGAAAAATGAAAATTTAAATTTGAACGTTTATAGTACTTCCATTCGAAAGCCAAAAAACATCTCTTGACATTGTGTAAAACCAGTCATTCTCGAGACAATTGATGAAGATGAAATGAAAAATTTCTACTTTAATTATACCTGTGGGCTTCAGGGAGATCTGGATCGACTTGAATGACAGATGATGATAAAGTTGACAGGGATTTCCCACCATTGAACTCTCCAAGTCTAGCCCCTTTTACTGCAATCACTGGGTGGTTTGATCCATCGAAGCTTTCAGCTTGAGTGCCCCAAAGAGTAAGAGTAATCTATTATCAGACAAAACAAAATATCTTAAACATCAGTTTCGTTCAAATCTCGAGATATTTCCGGAAAAAAATCTTCAATTGAAATTTACTACGCGATTGGAAATCAAGCATTGACAGAGTTAGAAATTACCATCATATTGCTCATGTCTATCATATGAACATCCCTTTTACGCAGTTCTGTACCATCGGAGCGCTTTGTGAGGCTTTGCACTTCGTCGACTTGCTTGACGACTCCCAGAATATCTGCAAAGATATGACAAGTGAGATCGATTTTGTAACAATTCAATTTAAATTTTAGATATTTTTGTGGAAGCCGTTCTGATGCAGATAAGTTAAAGCTATAAAAAATCCTCATGAGAATTATCCATAATAAAGCGGAAATGTTTACTAAAAACTCATCTGTTCGAAAATGAGGGGGATTTAGTCGTGAAAAAATTCATTAATTTCTTTGATTATCTCAATGATAACGGATTCTAGAGCAAAATGTTAAAATACCTGGTTAATAACTGAGAAAGTTTTCTATAATAGTCGTTTTCTGACATTTTTGGTGAAAATCTACCATTATCGAATGAACAAATTTGAGCTTGAATTTGTTGGCATTCCAAAACATGCCCACATTTTCACGACCAATTCTCAATTAATTTCAGCTAATTTCGAGAAAATTCTTTTAATCATTGATCTTGATATAATTTAACTGCACGGAGATTAAAATACAGACTCGGTTTATTAAATGGCGTGCAACGAGATATTACCATTATCAAGACTTCAATGAAATTTTGTTTCAAATATTCCGAAAAAGGGATTAGTCTCCTTGTAGATTGCCTATTTTTTAATTTTATTATTAATTTTTTTGTGGAATCATTTTCAATATTTGTAATTAAATATAAGATGTTAAATATAAGCTCCACTTGACCATGGGTTACTGAACATTTTGCCATGATAATATAAATAATATAAACATAAATATAAACTTGGTAAATATAAAGAAGAGTGAACAAAAAATAACGTGTGGTGTAACAGTCGCACTGTTTATATCATAAATAAATTATGAACAATCCATTTTTTACTTGAGAATTATCTCTGCAAACTTCTAACAAACTTGTTCATATTTCAAATTTTACCAGCAATAAATTATATGCAAAAAAAGCAGTTTCCTAACCGTTTTATGAAATCCCATTATTTATTTATAAAAAGTAAATAGTGAAAAGTAATCAACTTTGAAAGATTATTGATCATTTGTTATCTAAAATTCTTCATGAGCACTTGATTTTCAAATACGATGATTAGATATCTCCAAATTTACGATGTGATTTACACAACATTTTTATAACTTCTTTGGATATTGTCAATTTTTCTAATATTATGTCATTAACGAGTGATTCCAGAAAAACATCGAAAGATCTCCTTTATAGCTGAGAAAAATCTCTACAAGAAATACCGATTGACATTTTCCTCTAAAACTACTCATTAAGGAGATCAGATTTAACTTCGAATATTGCAAGCGACAACAGGCTTCTTCATTTGTCTACGTGATTCTCTCAGAAAGGCGTAGTTTCAAAGCAAAATGTCAAAAGATCGGTTTTGTAGCGGATGAAATTCTCCACAAAAAATTCTTACAACGATTTTTCTACCTCTATTACATCAAAAGATACGAGCGACTTCAAATATCAAGGGGGGACTCACCAACTATTTCGCCTTTCTCATACTTCTCGATGTCCTCGATTCCTTTGAAATCAAAATTGATCATTGGAATGTCATCTGCAGTGTCGTCACAGGGGATGATCTCAGTGTCGTTCGTCATGCTCATCTCGTAGTCGTTGTGGAGATTGTTAAAGGCTTTGTTAGCTGGTTTCAGTTGACAACGAGAAATGTAGTAGACTTTTCCAACCTGAAAATTAATAATAATAATTTTCAATATTATTTTGAGGCAAAAAGAGATGAATGTTATTTTTTAAATGAACATTTTCATAAGAATATTCATGAAATTATAAAATTTTGTCCAATTATTCTTATCCTCGTTGAAGTACCCTGTGAACGTATTATCAAATACAAAATGTCAAATCTGCAAAAACGACATTTTCAGTGAGAAATTTTTAGCTTTTTGTACTTTCTTCAAGGTCGTTTTGTGCTCTTCTTGTGCAAAGAATGAATTATTTACCTCAATAATGTCATAGAACTTGTCAACAGCCTCTCTAAATGCTGTGCATCTGATCTCTCCACTCTCGTCAAGGAGATCCATGTTGAAGAGTTTTCCCTCACCACGAGAATTGCTCCAGGTTCTGATGGCAGACTTGCTGCTAACTCTAGCCTTTATGACCCACCTGTTAATAAAAAAAAAATCAAGGTAACAAGTGCGTTCAGTACTGGAGACTTACTTTAGGGAGAGTGACAGACATGGATTCACCCATTATTTTCAAAATTTTATTAGAAGGTAGTTCGAAGTTCGGGGGGAATATATGAAGTCATTTTTCATGAAATATGAAATATTGAATTTTCTACGAAGAGAGTATCTTGACATTTTTTAATACACCTAATAATGTTGGAGATAAATTGCAAAATACTGTAGTTTTTTTTTTCAATTTTTATCACGATGATAAAGGAATGAAAGTCGCGTATTCTTTTGAATATCTGCGAACGCAGCTGCACTCTGATGTCCGCCGGAGCAACACCTAACTCACCCAACCATTACGGTCGGTCCCTTTTGAACTGATAATTTTTTGATAATTTTCTATTGTTGACGCTATATAAAAAAAACAAAAGATAATGATAATGATTGTTCTCATCTCCATGATATTAATCAACATAAGAAAGGTCAGGGGATATTGGAAAAATAATTATGTTGATTAAATTGTCATAGTGCGACGTTTCGCTAAATTATTTTAGCTTCATCAGGCTCTTGACGGCAATCTACGTCTAGTGAAACTACTTCTATTAATATTAGTGTGGGAATATATACTATATTAACAAATAAACAAAAAGCAGAAATATAGGATCAACCAAACGCAAGGAGAAGCTAAAATAATTTAGCGAAATGTCGCACTAAGACAATTTAATCAACGTCGTAATTATTTCTCCAATATCCCCTGACCTTATATTAAACAAAAGATAATTCAATCACGTGAACCTCCTTTCGTCGAAATTGAAAAAACGATTGTATTTCAGGGAGCAATTCTCTTCGCAGGAATTTGGATAGAAAAATTCTCAGTGGAATATCACTTGAACTTCAAGATGAATCGGCTAATTTTGAAGCTCTTGTGATATTACATACAATTGGCCAAATAAGTTCTGTCCCATCTGAAGATGGTTTCATCGGGGAAGCCCAATAGGGGATCAGCTTCAGCTGGGACAGAACTTATTTGGCTGATTGTATGATCAAATTTTGAGATTGACTTCCATGTGGAGAAACTGGATTTTTTATGAATGATTTAGAACGGATGTAGTAAAAAATTACCTGTTTTGATATGGACTTAATGCACCGATGGGTGTAGTTGAAATGTGAGTTCCAGAATTGATTGTATTGTTCAGAGCTCTCTTCTCTGGCACTCCTAAAAACAAATGGATAATGACATTTTTTAAATAAATGAGTATAGTAATTGTTGCTAATAAATTAGCAATTTGCTTCTGAATAAGTTCTCTTCTTTGAAATTCTTATTTCACTATTCTCTTATATTTTTTCTAGTGATAGTGCTATCATTAATTAAAATGTCATCAAAATTTTGCGTATTATTTCGTTCTGTCAAATAATTATATATTCAGATGTTCTCAAGACTCGAAGTCGTTTTCTGTCCAAGTTTAATCAAGGTTCAATCAAGGTTTAATCAGTTTATAGCCGGCATTTAATCATGATTTATTCGGGATTTAGCCAGGGTTTAACCCAGGTTCAGACGTGTCAGGAGTTAGTCGGGAGCATCAATCAATATGAATAAGTATTCAACGTAATAGACTAGTACCTGAGTTTAATGGAGATGGAGATTTTGATATAATAATCTCATGGCGGTTCTGTGTAACTTTATAAGCAGCGATGCTGTTCTCACCATTTTTCAGTTTCATTAAGAAGGGCTGAAATATACTTTTTAAGCCCTGATTTAATTGATATTACTCATGATTCTTTCAGTAATCATGAAAAAAACAGATTTTCTTTTTCAAATCGTATAAGCAATGTGCTGCAACTCAACAATGAATTGTGCAACCCCCATGATATTTTGATACAATCAAAAGGAACAATCAAAAGGGCCATGATATTTTGATACAATCAAATTATCAATTTTTCCATTTTGATGACAATTTTTAAATGATCGTTAAAAAATCGATTTTGGGAAAATAGAATTTTCTTCGAAACTATATGCAAAATTAAATTTCATTTGGTGTCAATGAATAGAGCTTATTAAAATCATGAAGAAATTATTACAATTCAATTGATCCCGTATACGCAAATTTCGAGAAAAAAAATGAAGAAAAAAGACCACATACATACATGCACAGAAACACCATCTAAAAATCACCTATTCGGTCTTTGTAAACCATATTTTGTTATCCTAACACAAAAAATTGGAAACTTAAATTTGAGTGAATTCCAATTCTTCCATTCGGAAGCAAAATGAAAATTCAAATATTTATTTCAATCGAATATTCTCGGAAACATAGGAGAAGGAAGATAATTTACTGGAGACTGGAGCAGCAGCGGGTCTCTTCACAGCAGAACCTGGAGCAGCTGCATCGGGAGACTCCTCAACCCCATTGTCAGAGGAAATGTGTTTCTCCACAGGAACAGGATTCCCAATCTTTCCACCAACATCAGCCCCTGCTGCTTTCTGGGTGACTTCAAGAATAATCATTATGCGTCTGGAAAATACCAAAAAATCACATTGACTATGTGCTTGCCTCACAGAGGTCATTAGTGAGAAAATTGCCTACAAGAAAGACTTTTTAACATTTCTCTGACGGAACCCATTTAACAGATTACACGAATGCTACTCTCCACGTATTTTTTTTTCGCCTATTTTCATTACTACCAATTTCATTGGTAGTAGGGCTCCCGAATGGATCCCAATGTATGTTTTTAAAAAATGAAGGCATGAGAATTACCATTTTTTCTCATTTTCCCCTATTTCTATAAAATAAATTTGAAAGAAACATATATTCATGTTTCATGCATATAACATGAATATATGAGGCCATGGCTTTCTCAGTTATCCTGATGTGAAAATAAACGGTGAAATATAGATGCGTCAATTTTTTTTTCTCAAGAATTTTGGGTGAATTGTTCTAGCTCAAGAATGATCAAATATCTTGACCTAAAATTTGATATAGGAATGTTCCTTGACAATCCTAACTAGAAGCTACTAGTTAGTTTTAGTATAGTTTTTTTTCGCTAATAAATTAGCAATTTGCTTCCGAATGGATTAATCGAATTAAAACAAAATAGTGCATATTTGGTTTTTTTTATCAATTTTAGATTAGTAGGGAAGCTCAACCATGACTTGACTGTGACTTGATCTGGTCAATATCGGGCCAGTGGTCGGCCCAGGGTTGGGCCAATGTCGGCTCCCTAATAAGGCTATAATTTCAAAGGAAATAATGCGATGGTCACTATTTCCGAACTCGACCAAAATAACATCCAAACGAATATTTTAAGGCATAATTGAAAAGATTTCGATGATTATTTTTCCCAATCGGATTTCAACCAATCAGAGCGCAGTAGTTGAGGCTACCCGACAGTTTTATTTCGGATATTTTCTCCTATTTTGAATATTTCGCATTAGTTGTTCATTTTTTTACCTGAATATTTCGCAGTAGCTCTTTATTTTTTCGGCTCATTTCAGATAAGATCTTATATTTGATAGTCTATGGAAATCAGGTTATTCTATTAACATAATTTGTTCAAATCTTCCCCAATTCACCTTCTGATGTTGTCCACTGCACTCTACTTGGCCAAAATCCGATTGGGAAAAATAATCCGACAAATATCCCTCTAGATTCAAAATTAATCGGGTATTTCCCTCAAGCTCCCCTGCAAATAAACCATTGTGCTAAGTTTTGCAGGAAAGTCCCTCGCGCAAGTGCTGGGGGTTTTTTAACCTACAAAACTTGACACCCTCATTTGCTCGCCACGAAGATATCGGGAAATACCCGATAATTTTGAAACTCTTGGGGTATTACTACTGATTATTTTTTTATTGATCGTCGAAAAACTAAATTGGAAAAAAAGCTCATATACATACATACATACGGACATGATCTAAAAACAGCATATTTAAACTCCTGAGATCAAAATTAGTCATCCTGACACAAAAAAATGAAAATTTTAGATTCGACGAATCCAATGCTTCCATTCGGAAGCAAAATACAAAAACGACGATATCTTGAAAACTTTCAATGGGATGGCACCCATATTTTGTTGGATCTAGACGGATAACATCAAAACGCCCATTTTGGAAAAAAAAATTTCAATCGGACCAATAGTTTTTGAGATCTTGAGCGAAAGAGTTTCACATACAAAGTTGAATATCTCCGAAACTACTGATCCGAGTTCGTTCATCCAGAATTCCAACATTTTTTACCATAAGACCTGAAATCATACCAAGTTTCAAGTTTCTATCTCGTTTATTTTTTAAGTTATCACGTAAACAAGCAATTTCAGCGAAAAAATGAAAAAACGAGACTAAAACTACATTGCTCAGGGTGTAATGGTCTTTTCTCAATTCACTTAAATAGGTATCATCATGACGATTATTTTGAAAAATAAAAATCGAATTGGTCGAATGGTTCAAGAGGTATCGGCAAAAAACGATTTTCGAAGAATCGCTGTATCTCAAGAACCGCTGAACCGATCGAGCTGAAATTTAGCACAAATCTGAGTGTCAGTAGTACCAATTAGCAGCCAAAATTTCAGCATCATTGCCTCAATAATTTTCGAGTTATGGGGATACGAACACACATGTGCCCACACATAGACATTTTTTAAAAACATCATTTCTTCACGTTTCATGACATTTCTAGGCATTTTCATCCAAAATTAAGAAATCTAAAAAAAATCACGATTACAACGCTTCCATTCGAAAGCAAAAATTTCACAAAAGTTCCATTTTCAATGAATGGGTTGATAAACGAGTGATTTTAGAAAGAAATGTCAAAAGATATTTCATACAGCTTTGAAAATGTTTTAATCATCTTCAATCACCTGGGCTTTCCCCCATTGTTCGCCTGACTGAGAACATAACGTCCAATCTCAATGATGGAAAAATCAGCAAGGGTACCCTCATCGATAATGTGATTCAGTTGAGTCGCCAACATGGTGAACGAGCTGATGTACAGGCTATCAGAAATCAAAACTCTATAGCGATCCCCATTCCCCAGCTTCTTAAGGCCCTGTAAACACATGAATGGGTGAGAACAAAGGGGTTGACCTTCAATATTTGCCGAAAAATAATAAACATCAAGAGTATCAAATTCATACCAGCACTTGGCAAATGGGCTTGTCGATATCTTGTCCCTGGTAAATTTTCTAAAATCAGATAAATTCACGAATGTCAGAAAAAAATTCTCAAAAAATTAGGGTTCGATGCGTCGTTTGACAACGGAATGATTTTTACTCACCAGCAAGGCACCTTTTGTGAGACCTGGAAGTGTCATCTCGATTGTTTCTGTCTTCAATCAATAAAGATACTGAATTATGAAGTGTTAGCGTGGTTTTTCTTTTTTTATTTTACTCGTAGATTTTACTACGCAGGAAGTGTAAACACGTCTGATCCTGTCGCAGGTAATCACTTGTTTTGGTTAGAGCGTCAGAGCAGAGAGCAGAGCTGGTTGACTGTGCCGACCGCGCCGCTTTCCCGCCAGATCGTGGAGCATTAAAAGTTTTTCGACCAATTCACGAACTAATGGCGCCAGGTGGCCACCCACTTTTCAATGGATCAGACAAGGATAGCATGCATCTGACCATGGGTGCATTTCGGAACCAACTACGCCCAGTGGCAGTACTGTACTGTAACTGCGGATTTCACTGCAGAGTGTTTCGTAATTCCGCAGCGCGGCAACGGGGGGATTTTAAATTTGTGAAAGAAATATTTTTGATGAATTTTTTTTTTTGGCAGAAGGGCGGCGGGGGAGGGGGCGAAAGGGTTAGGGCCAAATAATAATATTAATTATTTTTGATAAATTTTCTTTTTTTAGCACAAGGGAGGTGGGGGAGGTGGCGAAGGGGTTGGTGCCAAATAATAATATTAATTATTCTTGATAAATTTTCTTTTTTCAGAACAAGGGTGGTGGGGGAGGGGGCGAAGAGGTAAGAGCGAAATAATAATATTAATTATCATTTTTTTCCCATTTTTGGAGCAGTGGGGAAGGGGGCTAAGGAATTAGAGCCAAATAATAATTTCACGAGGGTCAAATGTCACGAGGACTACGAGGGGAAAAGTAAATTTCAAGAGGCTCGCGAGGGCTACAAGGGGAAAATTAAATTTCACGAGGGCCACGAGGGGAAAATTGAATTTCAAACTTCTCGTGACGTTTGAGCCTAGTGAAATTTCATTTTTCCCTCTTGGTTCTCGTGAGCCTCGCGATGTTTGATCCTCATGAAATTATTATTTGATTCTAATCCCTTCGCCCCCTTCCCCACTACTCCAAAAATAAAGAAAAAACACTAATTAATATTATTATTTGGTACTAACCCCTTCACCCGCTCCCCCTCCCCGCTCTGCATAAAAAAAAAGAAAAATAATCGAAAATAATTAATATTATTTGGTTCTAACCCCTTCACCCCCTCCCCCTCCGCCCCTCTGCAAAAAAAAATGCATATTATTATTTGGCTCCAACCCCTTCGCCCCCTCCGCCACCGGCCCGCTCAAACAAAAAAAATTTATAAAAAATAATGAATATTATTATTTGGCTCCAACCCCTTCGCCCCCTCCCTTGTGCTAAAAAAATAAAATTTATAAAAAATAATTAATATTATTATTTGGCTCTAACCCATTCGCCCCCTCCCACACCTCCCTTCTGCCGAAAAAAAAAAATTTATCAAAAATAATTAATATTATTATTTGACACTTCGAATTCAAAAAATGGCGCGACTGCGCGAAGTTAGCTACAAGTAACTACAAGAATTACGAAACAGAAATATTGGTAGTGGCAGTACTGCCACTGCGCGTAGTTGATTCCGAAATGCACCCCATTCTTTGTTCAATGCTTTTGGCAAATGGAGTGGGTAACGTCCTGCTGCCATCTGTTTCAGTTTTGCGAAAACTCCTTAATTTATGGAAACGGAGAAATGGCGCGTGCCACTTGCAGCCGCTAGAGGCGACACGATAGAAAAACCGCGCGGAACATTCGATTAACCCTTACGTACGGCGTCATTCATGGTATCGGCCCTTTCCGTCAACAGTAAAAAATCATTTTCTCTAATTCTAAGAGACATATTGACATTTGGAAAGTCAATGGAATTGTCTCTGCAGTAAACTATTTAAAAAAAATGCATTTGTAACATTTTTGTCGATGAATAAATTTGTAGATGAAAATTTTACATCGAACCGACTTAATCATATTAAATCCCGAATCCCATCCCGCTTATCGACAAAATTTCCCCCAAAAATTTGGAAATTATTACTGAAAATACTATAATGATGCTTCGATCGAATGGGAGAGGTTGAATTTCGATTTGTTGAATAATTTGTTTGTTATAAATAAATTTAGCATGTTCGAAGATCTCGGTAACCAATTGTCGGCAAACATTGAAATTGGTGTCAAAAATGAGGAAATTATGGAAAAAAAACAGTTCTTAGGAAGTTTATTTCAAAATTCAATGCAGCCAATGCATTTTATTTCAATTTTCGTTCAGCTGTTTTCAAGTTATCGCTCATTAGATAACCGAGTTGACGCGCCGTAAGTCTCCCCCGCCCGTTGGGACAAGCCGCGTTATATAGACGCCGTACGTGGGGGTTAAAATCCTCGCCTTCGGCTCGGATTATAAAGCCACATTCGTTACAAAAATACTTTTATCGCCTAGTGACATAATGTACTATTACATCACGTGATACAATTGACGATATTTTAAGAAATTCAAAAACATGAGCCTCATACCTCATAAAGAGTAAATTTCACGCGGATCAAACGTTGCAAAAGACCAAAGTCACAAGTCATCTCCATTATGAGAAAGTCAATCTCATAATTTCTTGAGCTTTATTGGATTCTCCACTTTACTATTTGAAGCCCCGGAAAAGCCCAGTTGGACCTGAAAAGACCTATTTTGTTCTGAAGAGTTCAAAAAAACTACCAAAGACAATCGAATTAGTTTTGTCATTCAAGAATGCCGAATGAAACAAGTTAATGTCAAGACAAAACATGATGACGCGACGAATTCAATAGAGATCAATAAATAATGAGATTGACCCTTGTAAAATTCATCCCTTACATGGTATGACCCTTCCGAGGTGTGACCCTCGAGACGTATGATCCTGGCGAGGTATGAGCTTTGTGACTTTTATCACCCTCGCGAGGTATAATCTTCGCGAAGCTTCACGGTTTACCATAAAAGGTAACTTCGGCTGGTTTCTTACAATTTTACATTTATTACGTACATTTGGGGTTTTTTCCAATGTTATGTAAAAGACTGTGGTTATCGACAGACGATGCCCAACCCTGATTCAGATAATAGAAAATGCGAGAGTTCCGTCCAAATCTGGGATGTGTAAAAGTGGTAGAATGCTCTGGAAGGACAGTGTTGGATGATGAAACAAACAGGTGACTGGTCACTGCAATCATGCGGCTGGAGATGTTCTACTGATAAGGGGTATCTTCATCTTTTTTTCTTGGCAACAAATTGATTGCATGGAATCGTATGGGCTCAATCGGATAAGTAATTTGTGAGATAATGAATGAGATAAATTTACATACAAAGTTGAATATCTCCGAAAGTGACCACCTGATTTAGCCCCTTTTTTAACATAAGCCGTTGCAACGATAAGAGGAAACTTCATGCCAAATTCGAAGTCAATTGAGATAATCGTTTCGAAATTTAAGAAAAACTGAAGAATGGAATCATCACAAAAACTTTGTATGAACAAAGTATAATACATCTATATATTTTGATTAATTGAAATAGAAAACATCGTAACGAATATTTTGTAAAAAGATTATTGAAAGCGCGGTTGACTAGTTTTCGCGGTATTGGCGAAAAACGATTTAAGGGGATACGTCGGTGAAATTTAAAAATCTTCACTGGGCCTTGGGACACATTGAACAGTTTGTGATATATGACGGAATACGGGAATAACTAGGGAAAATCGCAGACCCGATCGATTTTGCCCCGTATGACCACGAAAAACCGAATTTTTCTTGTTTTTACCTTTAAAATGCTCCTCGCGCCGTAGTTTTCATACGATTTTAGTTTTTTTAAATGTTCGTTACACTCCGAAGAATAAAGTTAAGCATCCGTTTTACTTTATTCCTAATAGATCAGGAATAAATGAATAGAAACAGAGACAATCCAAGACAGAGACAATATTTAGTGCTTTCTTTCTCGTGTTCGTGTGAACACGTCAGGGTTTGTTTAGAATTTCATAAATTTTTCGTGTTTCTAGAGTAGAATTATATAATTATAATCATTTAATAATTATATCATTAATATCATTAATATCATTTAATAATTATATAATTATATTCATTTATTCACGATCTATTGCGAATAAAGTAGAACGGATGCTTCATTTTATTCTTTGGAATGTAACGAATTAACAATAGGAAAAAATGAAGTTTTTTGTGGTTATACAGGACAAAATCAATGGAGTCTGCGATTTTCTCAAGTTACTCCCCTATTCCGTTATATATTTCAAACCGTTCAATAGATCCCAAAGGTCCAGTGAAGAGTTTTAAATTTCACCGATGTATCCCCTTAAAAATGGATTAGTTTTTCTCAAAAACAAATGGACCCATAAGGCTGGAATTTTGGAGTTTGTCGAAATCAACACCGAATATATAACAAAATTTCATTTTTTAGAATTGTGTCAGCCGTTTATTCATTCATTCGTTCAATTTACAAAAAATTGGGCACCCGTACATAAACATACAATCCTCAAACTGCGTATTTTTACGTTTCAGACCAAGTGAAAATGTGAAAATTGAACGATTATGTTTCCATTCGGCAGCAAAATCAATCGCTTGCTGCGAGAAGTTCATAAAAGTTGTGATGAAGAATATGAAAATATTTGCGAGACTGGAAACCTTTAAGTTCGCGGAAAGTTCGACCATAATATTTTATCTACAGCAGTTACTTCAATTCACCTTAAGTTATAGAAGAAATCACATAGTAAACGTGGATTTTGATGGAATTTCTTTCAGACAACCTGCACGATCTGCAGAGTAAAAAATGTGAATATGTTTTCCTTATCACATAAAACAACAATTATAAATAGATATTTGTTCTCTCTTCACAGACAAAACTAATTACCGTCCCAACTAATTTCCACCGAACTGGACAATTACAAACATTCACATGCGACGACTTTTGAGTTAAGGCTCGGGTGGATTATCTTTCGAACGTGATCTTGGTTGTTTTTTTTAATTTTGATAATCTGAAATGATCTTCAATTACTATTCAGTTTTACATAGTCCTGGAGTCTTCAAAAATTATGATCGTACAATCAAAAAAAGGTTGAAAAAAAGTGGAACATTTTTTATTACAAAAATAATCATCGAAATCTTTTCAATTATGGCTTAAAATATTCGTTTGGGTGTTATTTCGGTCGAGTTCGAAAATAGTGGCCATCGCATTATTTCCTTTGAAATTATAGCCTCATTAGGGGGGGGAGGCAATCTTGGGCCGACATTAGCCCGACCCTAGCCCGACATCGACCCAACACTGGCCCGACACTGACAAGGTCAAGTCACAGTCAAGTCAAGGTTGAACTTCCCTACAAATCTGAAATTGATAACAAAAAACTCAATATGCACTTTTTTGTTTCAATTCAATTAATCCATTCGGAAGCAAATTGCTAATTTATTAGCAAAAACACTATACTCGATTTACACCTGTGCGATGGGCCACTTGTTTTTATTATACAATCATAACTTTTCGGGACTCCTGTGCGATGTAAAATCCAATGGAAATTGTGATATATTTTACATTACGAAGATGGAAAAACAATCGAGCCCATTTCGAACAAACGTTCGAAAGATAATACATTCGGGTTTTAAGCAGTTGCATTACGTCCTGGACACAGTACAAAGTCCTGGTATGTAGGCTTCATATGGAACGTTTCAATGTCCGATATACAAAACTTTTAGATGAAATAAAGCAATGGAATCGAATTCTTTGATTGTGATAAATTTGGGAATTATATATTTCCGCTATAAATATATTAATGTGAACTTATATGTATACTCCATATACTTAATAGATGAAATTATTTGAATGTTGTACTCGCAAATTTTTTACTAATTAGGGGATCTCTTATCAGTGAATTTTTCCCCGGAGATGAGCAAATTACTGTCCATTTCAACTTACTTCCCCTTCGATCCCAACGCACCAGTGAGGAAAAAAACAGGACCAGCTTGAGATTGTGGTTTCAGATTCTCGTTCATAATTCGGCTTCACGATTCCGACAAACTAATGGATTCAAAGTGTTGACAAATACTAACTTTCATTAAAAGATCGCAAATCTCCAAAAAATTGAACACTTACGATCCTTTGTCTCCCGAGTTTTTGTGCGTTTGTAGGAGTGCCTCGTTCCAACATGTGTACATAGTGTTTTTTACTTGGAAAATTTTATTTTGAAAACCACAAGGATCGAATGTTTTAATGGTGCAGATGAACATTTTCAGGCTACATTATTTGTAAGATTCCCTTCCTACAGCATTTTATATTACTACTATCGGAAACTTCGCGTATTCTCTACGGCAAATCGGATCTAAGAGAATTCAACTATCAAAAATGTAGGGATCTCGGAGTACAGAGTAGAATCAAATTTTAAAAGCACTTTGAAGAGCTCAAATTACTTTTATTCAATGATTTCTATTCGGTCATTTTTACATCATTCATAAATCAATCAAGACCTTCATATCATTCAGGTTTAATCTTAAATCAAGTTAATCAAATAACGCTCCCATTTCTCTCTTTCTCTCAAAACTCTGGAACTCTGCGTGGAGAAAAAAAAACAACAAACTCATAACATAAAAAGCGTGTAACTACCGAGTAACTAAGTTACGGTCATCTTTCATAGAAATTCGTGAGATGGTTACAGTAATCAAGTATTCATTTCATCGCATACATCTAGGAAACTCAATCAATGAAATTGTTGCCTTCTTGACGCTAAATAACGTGTAATAAGTAATTTCAACTAAAAAAATTTCTGTCTTTCGACATCAAAATCTGCAGATTAACCATGAGGGGATTAACTAATGTACATAATCAGTCGTATCTCCCGACTTGAATCAAACTGTTGTTTCTTTTTTTTAACTCAACGTGTGCGGAGGGAACACGACTATCTTAAGTAATTTTTCTAAAAGAACATACCGTCAATCTCCAATTTGAAAACATTTAATATTTTCAGATGGAATTCACGTGTTCCAGTTGGATTGAAAAATAAGACACTAGGTTATTAATCAAAATTCTTCTGAAATTCTCTGAGAGGCCCTACGTGTGTTTCTGATTGAAAATTACAGATACGTTGCTTCAGAATTTTTTTCCAGAGATACGAATTTTCCGCTAGACCACATCAAACTAATGAAAGCAAAACAATAATCGCAACGATAAGTCCCTCTTTTTTTGTCCACGGATTTCAAGATAAAAAAGAGATTATGCATCACGTTTAGTTCACTGCGTGCAGTGAAATGTATATTGTAATTATGAATTATGATACTTCTTTTTCCTCTGCAGCAGCCGCAGGGTTCAGAAGTGGCACGCGTGCGCTTTTTTTTGTCTCGTCCGTATTTAACACAGTGGTCTCTCCTGTCGCTTCTTTTCCAACAATTGTCTCCATTTGCCGTTCAATAGCATCCATGCTAGCTTCGTCAGCATTTATTTCACCCTCTGGTACTTTTCTCACATTTTCAGAGGAATCGTTCGCGCCCTCAGTTACTCCTCCATTTCCAGTAGTTTCTTTAATTTTCTCCCCATCAGGATTGGATTTCACTTCTTCAACTTTTTCCGCATGTTCACCGTTAGTCTCTTCCACAATTTTCGCCTCACTTTCTCCTTTCGAGACCTGTTCATCATCCCCGTTGAGCACATCATCTGGACGTGGCGGACTCAAAGGCTCAGCCTCTGGACTCTTTTCCTCATCACTCGTGCAATTATCATTTTCATTATTTTGTTCTACATTTTTAGGTTGTTCTCCTTGCTCGGTCTCTTTAACTGCTGCATCTGTACCAGCAACTTTCTTTTCATCTCCTTCTTTACTACGCTCTTCAGATACATTCTCATCAGCTTTCGCTGTTGTCTCTTCATCCGGAGGTGTTTCATCTTCTTTCTTCTCTTCACTGTCATCTGGTTGAGTTGATGGAGTGTCTTTATTTTTTCCATTCGTCAAATGCTGTACATCCTCCTTCTCAGGCTCTTCATTCTTCTCTTCAGATATCCCCAGTGACTGGGATTCAGTACCGGTTTTATCATTGTCAGGCTTTTGCGAATCATTTTCTTCATTTTTTTCCTCGGAAAGTACTTTGCTCTCATTCAATGCAGATTCTTCCTTCTCATCTGCATTCTTTTTCTCTGCCTCCTTGTCTGCAGCGTCAACTTCTTCAACTTTTTCATTATTATCTTTCGAAAGTTTTGTTGTAGTTTCCTCTTCGTGTCTTAATACTCCATCATTTTTGTTGGATGTGTCGATTTCAGGTAGTTTTTCAGATTCAGTCTCATCTTCTTTTTCACTTTTCTTGTCCTCGGTAGGTTCTGTTTCGCCTACAGGTTGCTTTACTACCTCCGAAGATTTTTCACTGCCTTTAGACTCACCAGAAATTTCAACAACTGAATCCTGCTTGTTCTTTGCATCATTCTCATCAGGTTTTTCATCATTTTCAGATGGCCCAGCATCTTTGGTCACCTCTAATGCATCAACGGTTTTGGAAGAATCTTCGATTCTTTCAGTTTCGGTAACTTCTGTTGCAAGATGTTGCTGATCATCTTTCTCCTCTTCCACCTCTTTTTCTGTATCTTCAACACTCTCAGAGACTGAGACTTTTTCCAAGACAACGCCGAGTTTTTTCGAGTGGCTTAACTGATGGGTCATACCTTCAACTTTGGTCTCAAATTCAGTACTACAAACTGTGCAAGTGTATGGCTGATTGTCTCCATCACTATCAACCCGCTGTTCATCTCCTTCAGTTTCCTCCGTATTTTGAGCCTCTTCGTCCTGCCCAGCCCCTCTCCCTCGTCTTTTTTGAGCAGGTGTTTTAGGAGATTTGTCCGTGGATTGAGTCTTAGTTTTTACATTCTTAGTCGAGTTTTTGCTGCTCTCGGATTCACTGGTAGTCTCTTCAGTATCTTCTTCAGAGAGTCCTGTAGATTCAGACGTTTCTGACCAATGCTTCGTTGGTTTTCTAATTCGCGTAGACCTCCTGGTCCCTTCTTCAGCATCTTCATGATATTTCTCTCTCTGGGACGGTTTTCTTGGTGCTTCCTCATTGGACGAGGCATTCTTGGGAGGATTTGCTTTCTTGGATGCCTTGGATTTAGCTTGTACAGGTGCCTTCGCTTTTACAGGAGTTTTATTTGTCTTTTTATCATCGATTTTTTCTGCCTCTGGCTTATTTACAGCTCTTTGTGCTCTACCCCTCAGTCGCTTGGGTGCTGGATCTGGAACTTCGAAGTTGTCTGAATGTCTACGTTTGGGTGACGGTCTGGATGCGTTACTTGAGGTACTGACAGTGCTCATAACACTCGCAGCTCTCGTCTCTCTTTGGGGAATAAACTCCATGTCTCGTTTAGTTTTCTTGATGGATTTCGTGTCATTCTCACTGCTCGATCTTTTTGGTACTTTCTGAGATTTTACCGGAGTATGATCCCCTTCTGAATCATCCGAGATAACGTAGATAACATTCCCTTGTCTATCTAGTTCTGTCTTGTTTGCATCTAGAGAATTCCTCCGATTCCTGGATTTTCCATCTGGAGGATTTATGAGCACGTCCTTCAGTACTACTGTGCAAAGTTTAGTGCTAGATTTGACGGGTGCGTTGCGTTGCCGTCCCTTGACCTGCTTCGCTGGATCCATGGATACCCAGCAATCTTTACAGAGTTTCTGTCCTGTCGTATGGAATCGGTACATATCTATGCCATTCTCTATCTTCATCTCGCACTTGTCACATTGTCGATCACTTGGGGAAGCTGAACGACTGACTTTGGAGTTTTTCTTCGTCGGCATCCTATTGATACTTGTATGTGTGACAGGGGTTGACATGGCTGGCAAGGCTACAGAAGTTGTCTTTCGTCTGATGACATTCACATTTACCTGGAACGAGAAACGACATTATGAAAATGATAAAACCATGATTTATTGTTCAAGCCAAGAGACTCAGTATATCTGTTATTATTACATAACTATAGACATAATATAACATAGATTGTATTATATTATATTAATTTATTTTATTGTTTTCTTTCCAATTTTTCTTTGCGGTTAGATTAAATTAAATTTATTGGATTCTACTCCCATCATAGTATACAAATTGTGGGAACAGTTTTTCTCATTTTCAAATGAAGAGATCTTTATGTTAAATAATATCAGTATAATATAATAATTCCTCTCAATGAAATCCGATCATGAAAATGAAAAATTTCGTTTTCACGATCTGATTTCATTTAGAGGAAAGGAGAAAAATGCAGGGAGATATGATCAGCAAGAAAATAAAAATTTCGATTTTTCAATGTCTCCGGAAAGTTTTAAAATTGACATATTTTTTCAAATAATGAAAGAATACCCATCAATTCAATTTCTACCCTCACATTTTGATAGAATACATAAAAAAAATAGCAAAGAATAAAAATCGGAAATGAACAATTTTATCGGATTAAGGCCCGGGTGAACTTCCTTTCGAACGTTATCTCGATTTTTTTTTTCATCTTTCATCATCTGAAATTTTGAAAAATTATGAATGAATAATCAAAAAAAAGTAGAAGAAATTCTTAATTTTTTTAAAGAGCATTTTTCACTTATATTCAGAATCAATTGAATAACAAGAAATTGAAAAATGTATCTGATTTACGGTGACAAATGGCGGCCTGTCACCCAATATCATGCAGGGGGAAGATTGATTTCGTAAATCTTTTCCCACACTGCACAGAGACATTTATTACGGAAAAGGCTCTTTGAAAAAAGTTGTAATATTTTGGAGAATTTTTTAATTACACTTTTACCTTTTATCACATAAAAATGACAGATCACTACATACCACTGTTTTGATAATTGAGATACCTAGCTATCACTTCCCATGAGGAGTTATTGTTTTGTTATCCACCATGGAAAATGACAGCTAATAGATAATTTGCCACAGCGAATCAGATATTTGTAATTTCCACTTTTTTCAACTTATTCTGAATCTCAATTAAAAACGCACTTTGAAAAAGTTTTGAATTTTTTATATTTTTTTTTATCATTCTATCATAATTTTTGGGAATTTCTACATGATGTACCACTCAATTGACAATTTTAGATTACGAAAGATAAAAAAAATCCAGATAACAATCGAAAGATAGGACACCCGGGCCTTAATATAATGTGATAGTAATCCGATGAAATTTATAGTCTCCAATTCTCAATTTCTGTCATTTATTCTAGTCATTCTATCAAAAGGCAAGAATAGAAATCGAATTTATAGGTATATTCTTTCATTATTCAAAACCAAAATCGATTTGAAAGTTTTTCGGAGACATTGAAAAATTAATTTTTTTAGTTCTTCCCATCCAATTTTTTGCATTTTTTAAATTTGTTCTCCCTGAAATATTGATGTCTATCTAATAAAATGGTAAAAAAATCCCTGACATCTAATATTTCGGGCTGCGGAATTGGCGTGGAACTTTTCATTTAAAAAGATATAGGTATAGTAGAGGCTTCGTATAAAATACCTTCGGGACAGTAGGAGAGTGGAATTCCGGGAACCCCTATGCCCCCACTACGCGCGCCCGTAGGGAGGAGAAATAGGGGTTCAGCGGGCTTCAAATAAGATACCTCGCTCGTTGCGGGCGAATTCAATGAAATTTTAATCTAGTCAATTTATACGTGTTTAATGTTTTGGATTTGTATCACCCGCGTTCCCTTTTCTCTCTAAACATACCCGCGCGTGGTAGAATGGCAGCTGATGTTGGGGGATTATTGGTGGACTCGAGAATAATCACAGACGAAAAAATAACGATTTTTCGATGGGAAAAGTGTAAAAAAAAATCGATGTATATTTCCATTACTTGAAAAAAGTTGTGTGACCCCCCCTTACGGTCATTAGACCCTCATGATCACTTCGTTCGTCCCTTCCGTTTGACCCTTAATACCGTTTGATCCTTATAACTACTCTCTTCCCGTTGAAAAATGACCGGGTCCATAGGTATCTTATAAGAAGCCCACGGAACATACATTTGGGAGGCGATAAAAGTGCCGAGAGTGGAGGGTACGCCTCGAGCGCTCGGAGCGCGAGGTATCTCATAGAGAGCTATCTTATACCAAGCCTCTACTGTACATAACAAGTTGATAAAAAACTAATGAATTGTTGGTTATACAACACTTTCCCTTTAGGTGAGACGTTAATATATTCTCAATATAATGAGAAAAAGATCGTTTCTCCGTTGACAACTAAAGTCGAGACATTGCTTTTTGGGACTAATTTGGTGACTTTTCAAAACCAAAAAGTCGTATATGCTGACAGATACGACCTTCTGTTTTTATATCTCCAATATGAAATTTTCGAGATATTTATTATAAAGTGTCCTCCAAATTGAATTAATCCCTCACGGATGGGGCCCTTTTGTTACCAAGCGTGTTGTACACTCAACACAGCCAGAATGCGATGACTTCTAATCAACGGAAAATTATGAAACCGATATGTAATTGAAGCTACAGTGTTGGGATCTCTGACGGAGGCGTGGCTTAATATAAAGCCGTCTCGTGGCGAAATAGAGAACGAGCACGGGCAGGTCGAACGGCCAGATGCACACGGAGTTACACGCTAGCCCTCATTTTTATATATTACTGTTATTAAGTTGACTGTGATAAAATGAGTTTCTATTCATGAGATTTGTAAATTTGCTGATACACATCCGAGAGCCAAGAGTTTTCGAGGTGGAGAAGGTTTACAAAAATTTCTCTGCACAATTCCGATTGTTTGTGGGTGATTGAGGTGGCAGAATGAGTGAAGGAACACTTGTTCTCTTCAGGTGAGTCATTACTGAATTGTCGTGTTCAGCTCTGGCTGTAATTCAAGAAATCAGTAATATATTTCGTCATATTTTTTTCAATTCATAAATTTCCAAGCTAATATTGGAAATCGCTTTTTTACTTACATGGCAAAAATAAATCCTCTTCAGTGAAATGTAAAGAACAAACTCTCATGGAATTCGACACTTTTCTGCCATCCTCAATATTTTAATCCAAGCAGTAAGTCTATCAATAATTTTTTCTTCACCGAACTTTTTAATTATTGTAACTAAATCCACGTTTTGGCGAGGAAAACGATAAAATCTAACTTTTGAATTACGATAAACTTTGCTGTTACATCCATACACACTGCAAAACGTTTTATTCTTATTTTTCCTCTCCGCAAACTCGATGATCAATAAAATGTAATTATACTCAATATTCAACTGAATCAATTAACTTCGATTATTGCAAAATATCGTAATGATAAAAACATCGAGCGAAATGATGTTTATTCTTGCGAGAACAGTTCTGGCTCCGAGTTCAACCGGAGAGCTGACAGCTCTGCGACCTGCCCGAACTAGTAGTCGATTGAACCGCTAGAGCGCGTGTGCATTTGCAAGAGACCCCAATTCCCTTTCCGTTGTTATTCACCGAGAAAAAATATTTTATCATTCATTTTTTCAAAATCTGATTTTTCCAATTGAATTGCATTCAGGCGAGCCTCATTGGGTTTCAATTATGACAATCATTTTGCTCTAGAGGATGACTATGTTGAACATGACCTTGGAAGAACATCTCCAATGATTATTGATTCTTCCTAAATTTCGTATTTTCTACAGGGAAAAATTTCAATTAATTTTTTAATGTTTATAATTATGCATGAGGGAGTTCACTCCAGGTAATAATTACCATAATCATCTTCTAGAGCAATATGATTGTGATAATTGGAACTTAATGAGAATTGCCTGCGAATGACTCGACTAGAGAATTATGATATTGAAAAAATAAATACTTTTCTCAAGAAAATGGATATTTGACAAAAATTATTTTTTTTCTCAGTGTTGAGTTACTTTTTTTCTTGGTTGAGTTACTTTTCATAGTTTTGGAAATAATCAATTTTGAAGAGAGTCATTCACATTTTCATGGGTCGATGCAACAATCTCGTTTTGACAATTTTACACTGGATTGATTCTTACCTTCGGAAGTTTCGAAAATGCATCACCACTCGGGGAATTATTCTTAGCGACTTTCTTCAGGTCTGATAGGACATCTAGCTGGTAACGGCAATATAAACACACTGAGAACGTCTTATTGGTCAAGGAGAACTGAAATACATTAGGAATTAATGACTTAGTATTACAATAGCAGTATCTGATGGATTATTGAGGATAATATTCTGCCTTACATCATGACCGAATAAATCCTGAACTTGCGTGAAAACATTGTTGAGCGCTTCATTTTGGAGGTCATAGATGAAACCCTTCTTCCCTGGCTCTGAGCATATGTTACAGTGACCTTTTTGTCGTGATGATTTTTTTGTGTTTTTTTCATCATGCACTTGGTTGAATTTTCCAATAAATTTATTGCACTCAGTCAACTCGTAAGCACATTTATAACATATTTTCGTCGATGGAAGTTTACTTTTTTGTACCTAAACCCAAAAGTGAAACATTATTTAACCTCATTGATCCATCCATAACAGTATAATTTGCCCTTTCAAAAATTTTTTTTTTCGTTTTTCTCTTAACTGAAAAATTACTCATTATTTTAGTCGTACTTTTATCCATATTGGTAACCCATTTTATTTTTTACTGATAAATACAGTTTTTTTATGAGAAATTTTCGCATACTTGTTCTTTTTGTGCTTTTGGTGTGAATACAAAATATGGAAATAAACATGAAAACGTTATGTTGTGATTTTCGAGGTTTTCCATCAATATAAATACAAAATGGCCGATAAACGAATAGCTGAAAAATGATTTTTGCAATGTAAACATAATTTTTCTAGTTACTCTACATGAAAACCAAATGCAATCATTTATTTCAATCCTCCAAAATTCGTGTTGTTTCTTCTTTTATTCGTCTGTACCGAACGGTTTGTTTGAGATATCTGTTGAGTACACATAACCTCAATCCAAAGTTGAATTTTTAGTAGAGAATTCAGAAGGTTTTGGTCACAAACCGGATACGAATTGAAAAAAAATGCAAATATTCTTGAAAATTATATGAACTGTTTGTTTTTATCCATTTTTTACTCACCTCCAAAGATAAATAGTTCTCAATAACATCACGAATGTCTTTGCCGTGAGCAAAAACATCCAGGAATAATCCCTCATCAGTTGCACAAATGAGACACTCCTGCTTCGGCATTTTTGTTACTTGAAGATATCAATTTTTAGATTGTACGGTGAATTGCTGATTACCGATGTTTCTAAATACATGGAGAGTTAGCTATTGTATTCCACTGTTTTTATGACGCTAGCAAAACACAAATATTGCTCCGAAGTATGCCCAGCACACGCGCAACAAATTGGCGGCAATATACCAACGGATGGAACATGGAGAATTCGATTTTTATCGAGTTTCACTGGTATCGATATACGCCGAGCAGTTCATTCAACGGTTCACTCGGGCTTCTCCGTACTGCGCGATATGTTTGTGACCTCATCAACTGTGGGAACGGCTTTAACCCCTCACGTACGGTGTCCCAAGAACGCATCTTGTCCCAACGGCCGGGAGGCTTACGTCGCCGCGCCAATTCCATTGTTTAATCAGCAATAACTTGAAAACAGGTGATCGAGAAAACTTAAAATAAAATGCATTGGATGAATTGAAATTTGAAATAAACGCCCTGAGAATTCTGTTTTTTCCGCATTCAAGTCACACCGATTTATCCTCCAGGACAATTTTTCGCCGAGATCTCCAAATTCGCTGAATTTATTGATAACAAATGCATTATTCAATGAATTGAAATTTGACTTGTGCCATTCGATAGGAAGGTCATCAAAGTATTTTCAGCAAAAATTCCAAAAATTTTCTGTAAAATTTCCTCGACAAACGAGATGATTGAATATGATTAAATCGGAGCAAGATAGTATTTTCATCCACGGCTTTTGTTAATATAAAAAAAAATAGAAAAAATGCATTGAGAAAAAAAATCAAGGAACTCACTGCACAGACAATTTTATTGACTTTCCAAATTTTTTTTCCAAATGTCAATATCTGTCTTAGAATTCGAGAAAATAATTTTTTACTGTGACGGAAAGGGTCCATACGATGTATGGACCCCGGGCGATAGGACAAGTTCGTGTCTCCATACATCGTATGGAGCCCGTTGGTGAGGGGTTAAGGGGTCTCCTCAGTAGAGCAAAACGCGGATTGGCGCGCGGGTGAGTGGAGCGTAAAATGGTTAAGTTAGTGAGGTTATTTTCCAGAGAGACGAAACATCAAACATGGCGTGTGTTGGATAGTGACAGACATCACGCTAATTATTTTTATCGTTAATTTATTCAACAAATTACTGGCAAAACTCGATGAGACTTCATTCCCTTATTGTTGAGAGTTTAATATAAATAAGTATAGCTTCCTTTGTTGGCTAGCACATTGTCAACAGGGTGAGGGGTAAGGGACAAAATTTCGTTCTTAAAGCCCATGTATAAGCAGAAATTCGAATGATTAATTGAAAACGAATGAAACGATAAAACTATTCAGAGTTTTTTTTACAATTTTCCTTTTACCATTTTTGATTATTATATTACATATTCAATTCGCTAGCACATTGTCGTTTTGTGGCGAAAATTACTGAGGAGAGCACAGAAAGCCACCGTTTCCTTGAAATTTTCAAACAAATTTCCTGCTCAAACTTATTACTATTTTTCGAACCCAAAGCACATTGACCTTCTTGCTCGCCTCCTGATGGAGATTAATGTGCTTTGATTTGTAAAAATATGGATAACTTTTGGCAGGAAATTTGTTCAAAAATTTGGATAATTCGCGGCTTTCTCTTACCCCTTAAGGATGTATTACGCCCTTTTCGCCAAAATTCACGTTTTTTTTTAAATTTTTCTGGTAAATTGTTGATCGGATTGACGTGAAAAAATATGCCGTTTTTGTGTTTTATCATTACTTAATGACTCACGAAATTTCATCATCGTGCAATCATTTTCCTACGTTTTTTCTAAAAATTTTTGGAAATTCACAAAACTTAGAAAAAATGCAGGAAAATGATTGCACTACCATGAAACTTTGAGAGTCAGTCAATAATGATGAAACGCAAAAACGGTATATTATTTCGCGGCAATCCGATCAATAATTTGCCAGAAAAATGAAAAACGTGAATTTTGGCCGAAAGGGTGTAGTACATCCTTAATTTCACACTCCTTTTAGGTATAATTTTGTATAATATTCGAAAAAAAATCATAACAATGCTTCAGTGGTATGTATTTTTACAATAAATACACACAACATTCATTCAACTCATTCGATGATACCAGTGTTATCCATTATTATTACTATTATTATTAGTTTTCAATTATTCTGATGCTTTTCCATAATAACAAACAAAGAGACGAGTAAAATCCGTATAAATTCAAAGCCAACTATTTAAAATCAAAATTCTTTCTAAGTACCCATTCATACGAAACAATATATTTCCCATAACCACGAGATACACTGAGAAAAACAAAGGTTTTTGGGAAGTACATCTTTACTTAGGTCATGAAACTCGCGGTTTGAAAATTATCAAGAGCAAAATATCTTGCACTAGGAAAAAAAACTTCCGTCAAGAAATTTTGTGCTTATCTTAATGACGAGGACGATTTCTTGATGACAAGAAAGCGATTTTTCATACCAAGTTAAATTGAATTGATTCATTTAATAGTTTTTAAGCCTCAGTTGTAAAACATTTTAATGCAAAAACTACTTGAATTGATTTGAGAACTCGTTTTCTTGATATATGAACCAATGGCCCTTATCTTACGGACGAGTATAAAATTTCTTGACGTACGATTTTTTTTTGCTTAGTGGGAGATATTGTGCGCTTGGTAATTTTCGAGCCATGAATTTCTTGATACAAGTAAAGACATATTTCTCAAAAAACACGTGTCTTGCCAGTGTGTAACAAGGATATATGATAATTTTGTTGCTTGTACTTGTACTACTAAATACAAATCCGCGAATCTTTATCAGGCGCGGACTATTGTCAGTGCTACGATTTGTCTTGGAAGAATGAAAAACTCGTTTCGTCAGATTGTACTGATTGTTCTGTTAAATTTATGAAGAATAAGGTTCACAGCTCAGGGAGTTTGTGTTTATGTGAACATGTGTCCAAAGGCTTCCAATTACTTCTAAACCTTGGATAGAAGATGCATAACCGGTTTTTCAAGGTCACTGAATAGTATGAAAAATTCTGACTGGCAATGTTTTTTTATTGTACTTTTTGATACTTCATTATATGTATTAACTTTTCTTGTTGGAATTTTGAATTTTCTGCGATTATTCGTTTCTATCGAGAAAGTGGAAAACAATGATATTACGTGAGATTCACGGACAATAGCGTAATTGCTTTTATATCACATAATATTTATTCTGGATGGAAACATTTGATAGAAAATAGTGTCGGTTGTTAAGGTGTTTCGTGCAAAAAAGATAAATAATAACATTCATCTGGAATTCATGTAGAATGTTTATAATCACAATTGAATTATCTATGAATTTTCCTAGAATTTTTTTAGATTTCCTTTTCAAGTTATTAAGGAACTTCCGCAGTAAGCCTAAAAAACATGGGAGTGGGGATGAAGATTGTGCACTCTAACCTTGTTTTCTTCTTCCATCCTTCAATGTATAACCCCCGAAAACATGATGATTTTGACGCACATTTTTAATAACTCATGATTCCTGTGGTCATGAAGAATGAAATTACAGTAATGTATTTAGGAAACGTGTACGATCATAGGTATTTGGATTCTCAATGCATTTTCCATGCTCGTCATTCCTAATTGAAATTCTAATCCTCTCGAATGAGTTGACTGAATGTTGTGTGAAATTAAGGATCTTCTCGTGTCTCGTAAGGCTTTGTACAAATGATAATTTTAATTCTTTTCTCCACACAAATCGATATGAGAAAAAAATTCTAAAAAAATTAGAATTTAGAGAGAAAAAATCCCGGACCGCCCAGCTGGGATTCGAACCCGGGTCTCCCAGTTATGCACCGGGCAGTCTCCCAACTAAGCTACGTTGGGGGTTCTTCATTTGTTGTCTGTGATTATTAGACAGCCGAAACGAGAAACTAGTATCCCTTGTTTCGCATAAAACAAAGATTTTTCGGGAGCAAAATACGTATGGGAGTATCGAATAACGAAATAGTGCTAGAAATGACATTTCTTGCGTGTAAAGAGAATGCAATTTTTTTTAACTACTAAATCTATTTTTGCGACAAAAATTTTTCATTCCGGCGCACTCTCTGCATATTTGGCCCAAAAAAATCCTTCTTTGATCATTTTCAAAAAACTATTTTCTTGGCACAAGTAAGACTTATTTCAGAACTTTGTCGTTTTTCTCTCAGTGTAGTGTTTACCTTTTTACGTTTAACTTTCTGAAGGAGATTGCTATCTTTCCACAGATCAAAGAACCTTTTTTATTTCCTACAAGTGTTGATCGCTGTTGTTCATCACAATGAGTGTGAAGTGGGAATTTGCGCACTCAGCACGTGATGAAAAAAAAAACCCACTAGGATAGGCAAAATCGCTACGACGATCGTCTTTACAAGTTGATAAGTACTAAATCAGAAATGAATTCAATCGCTCCGTTTTTTCAGAAGATATCGTTGAAAAAAGTATTAGAATAATTCTTAAGGTTCATAGAACATGAACAAATCATGAAAATTTCTAATTTGATGTTTGGAATCATCACAACAACCCTTTGGATCAAGACGTTAAAAAAATGCAAAAATTCTCAGTTACTATTTTATTGAAACTATGGATTCATAATTTATAAAATTCTAAACAAAAAAATCTCCATCGATTATTTGTTTGGGGGTTCTTTTGATTCACCCGGAGTTTCATCAGCTTTGCCAAGATTTTCTAATGTGTCTCGCACAGTTTCTATAATAGAATTAGAGTATTGGACTGTTGAGTCTTTCAACTGCGGTACTTTTTCCTCTAGGTAATCAATACCGCCACATATCGCGGAGTCGATGGTTTTTAACGGTTCTTCTAGAGCATTGCCGATAGTACTAGTAACTGGGTTCATTATTTTCGCTCCTTCCTGCAAATGTTCCTCCGTGGCAGTCAGAATGGATTCAACTGTTGCATGAGATTTCTTCAATGAGTCGTAGGCTCCTGAAACCGTCGATGTCAAACCGGAAATTATGGGAAGATTTTTTATGCGAGTAGGAAATTGAAAATTTGGCTCTTCAGTGGACTTTTCAGTGGGAGTCGGTTCATTATTTCCGGATATTAGAGACGATTGCTGGAAAGAAACACCTTTAATCAATTTTTAATGTTGCCTTTAGATGAGACATATTTGTCATCGATCTGGTTACCCTAATTACTTGCAAAATGTAATGTCTTCGTTTTTCTCCACTTCTTTTAATAGCAAACTGATGGACAGTTAGAATTTCGCTTCAATTATTCTAATATCAAATGATCCATTCATCTAAAATATGAGTGATTTTGGATGAAATTAAAAAATATCCGCTTTGCAGCCGGACAAGAAAAAAAATAGAAGTGGCTCTGAAAATTTTCCTCTAAAATCACTCAGCTTTAGTTGACTCAATGGTTAGTTAGTGGCTAATTGGAAACCAATTTTGTCCTACAGCTTCAGGTATTTCGTGGGAAAAAGGTAAATAATGACATTCATAAATTTTCACATTTATGAATTTTCCTAGAATTTTTTCAGATTTCCTTTTCAAGTTATTAACGATTAAAGTCGCTTCTGATACATGGGCTCTGATGGAGCTTTTTTGTTTAGCATGAAACTACATTATCAGCTCAGACGGTAACGCAGTTTCATGCTGAACAGAAAAATCTCCATAAGAGTCTATGTATAAGAAACGATTTCAGCAGTTAATAACTTGAAAAGGAAATCTGAAAAAAATGTAGGAAAATTCGTAGAGAATCCAATTGTGAATATAAACATTCTACATGAATTCCAGATGAATGTCATCATTTACCTTTTTCGCACGAACCACCTTAACGTACTTCCCCAGTGAGTTATACTTGGTGAAAATTTCGCAGTGAACTGAAGACCTAAAATTTGGATCATATGTTGTTAAGCACATGTGAAAACGATTTCCAAAATTCCAAGTATTTTTTCCACGCGAATTTTTGAGATCTGCATCGACAAAAACTTAAAAAAGACAAAAATTGAATGTTTGACGATGGATAGCTCAAAATTTTTTAGGCTATACTTTCAAATGAAAAACAAACTTTCAAAATTTTGAGGCAATTTTTGATGTACAGAATTGGCAGATTCGCTCCAATAAAATAACTTACATCAAATTTTGAAATTCTTGATGGTTTCTATTAAATATTTTCTGCTAAACATTTCTACCAAGAAAAAAATTCAAAGAAGCTGCAAAATTTTTCAATAACATTTTTTTGCGAATGCGTTCGTTTTTTTAAATAAAAGTTGTTCGTGCGAGTATTCTCGGCAACCTCAAAAAATTCAAAGGAATTCGACTGAGTACTCCTTCAGGTTTCTTCCCCTAAATCAATTGATGAATCAATAAATCATAATTTTCCGGTATTATGCCTTCGCGCTTCGGCCAAATGTCAATTTCATTGTCATCGAAAGCTACCTTTTTGACCTTCAGACATTTTAAATTTACGTCAATTTGGGAACCACATTCGATAACATTTTGAAGATCAATTTTCTACTACTGAATACGTAAGTTGGAAAATATAAAAATACTAACGCGATAAGCGATGTTAACAAATTTGGAATTTGTTTGTTCTCCATCACTGCTCTTTTCTTCCATTTACGTTTAACTGTAAGCAAAGTGCTGTCGGAATAACCGAGAAACTCAGAGTCCAAGATATTCTAAAGTTAGACTAATCCGGATGACGTCAAATGTGCACAGTACGGTTTATGCCTCGGTTCCACCAACTGCATCTGTGAATATCACTTTTCTAGTGTCATTGATAGTGTAATTAGCTTGATATTGCTAGAAAACAACTCACAATGGTCTAGTATTTGTTATCCAGGTTATATTCTGGTGAAATTTTCATAATTCTCTTGTCGGACTATTTTCATGTGCAACTGGCATTTGTTATAGCAATTTTCAGGCAATCACTATTTGTACTAATTAAAAATAAATCTCTTGAGGAAGATAGTACATTTCCTCATTAGGACGAAATAGTACATTTTGTGATTAGGTCGAAAAAAACTTTTCTGGCGAATGTGAGTTTGCGGCCCGAGCCGAAGGCACTATTGACGAAAGGTACTGTTTCAGCCGTGTGACGAACAATATATTTGGAGATGCGTGCACGGAAAAGTCCACTTTTTTCAACTTGAAAAAAAAAGAGTAGAAAAGTATGATTTCTTCAACTTGTTAAAAAAAAGGTTTTTTAAACCTTATTTTGAGAACTGTTGGCCGTCCCGTCATGTCATCTACCGATCGGGTGGGGATAAACGCGGTAAAACATGTTCAAACATGTATAAAAGAGAGTCCCTATCCACATTTTGTCCTGATGTCTCCTACGATGATGTGCATTTACGTCTCTGAAAACCATTTCGTTGACGAATTCATTGCTTGATATGTTTGGGCTGTAACATGATTCTCGTTGTAAAAAACAGCTTCTAAAGTGATCTCTGTTTGAAGTTAACCCGAACACAAAGATAATACTTGGCACCAGGGTTGAGCATATTTCGCAGATGGGAGTTTTCGACGTGACATTGTCAAATACCGGTAATTTTCCTCTGGAGCGTCGTAAATATCAAAAAGTGTGATAAACATACTCACAGGAAGGTTCAACCGAAACATCACGGCGGTCAAAAGTTAGAGGCTCGCAGGCCGGATGATCACAAGGATGATACGGTCACGAGGGTCATGACCCGCGAAGGCCAAACGTTACAAGAAACATACCTCGCAAGAGTCAAAATTCGCAAGTCGGGTTAAATCACACAGGCAAGGTAATCTGAAGGGTGGAACTACCAAAAAAGTCGACCGAGGAACGCAGGCAGCGCAATGACAAGAAGGATCCAACAATTATGAATACCAAAAAAAAGAAGCACGAAGGACCATCGCAAGGGTCAAATAGGAGAAGAAATTCGAATAATCCTTCGTGATTGTTCTGCTTGCCTGCCTCTCATTATTGATCCGCGTGATTTTTAGACTTGCCTCTTCCGCAGGCGAGAGATAAATCAAGATGAATAATTTGAAGGCGATCCCGTTTGACCCTTGTGCTTATTTGACCCTTGAAATTATCCACCCTGACATTATTGTTTGGCCCTAGCGTTAGGGCCATTATGAGTTATAGTGGTTATGACGTTTGATCCTCGCGAGGTATGACCGTTGCGATGTTTCACCCTCGCTTCATCCCCAATCGCTCGGTATGACTCTTGCGAGGTATGATTCTTGCGACATGTGACCCTCCCCATATGAAAAAATAACACGGTTTTGCTCACGCCAATGAAGGTCGTCAAATGAGTTTTCGACATGTCAAATAGCTTGGATATCCCCCAAGTAATTTACCTAGTTTATAATAAGACAGAAACCATGTAATTTACCTGAGGTAATTTGCTGCCCAACCCTGCTTGGCACTATAACTTATGTAGGAATTATGCGTGTTTTTATTCACATTAGAGGACTTTTTCATACAGCTTTTGGCAAAAAATAGTGCAGTGTGTAGTGTAATACTTCTCCATTATTTCTTTGTTAAATTATACTTTGAATTGAGTTAATCACCAAATCATTAATCAGTTTATTATCGAGACATTTTTTCAAGTGAAGTGCATTTTTCAAACCATTCTATAATTGACTTTATCGAGAAAATCAACAGTGTACCCTTTAAAACCCTCTAGACGCGTGGTTTATGCCACAAATAAAAGTACATCAACGCTGTGGTTTTATAATTCACGTGTTCTTCATTTTTCACCCATTTCCACGTCACTTCTCCCCAACCCGCCTAAAATTCTAGCCTCAATATCCAACATTGGCATTTTTTACGTGCATAAAATGGGGGGATATGGACGAGTACTGTGATGTATTTACCGAGAGCCGTCTGCTACGCAAAGCCGAGCGGTTGACGTGTCTTGCTTCGCTGAAAACATCACACTATCCACCCATAGACGCCCACTTTATGCACTTGTAACGTAAGATGCTATTTTGTCATAAAGACCGTGAATTCCTGCCTTATAGCCGGAATAACAAAAAATATAATTTTCATATTGTTTGCAAAATAATGTGTAGGGTATTGTAATTATATCCAAATAATGTATTATAATTATGATTATTATTGGAAGGAAGAGAAAATCGTAAATCCAAAAGGATGGGAACAACACAACTCTTTTATTTACACATATTTATTTTTTATTTATGTTTGTTTTAATTCAATTCAGAATACAAAATAATGAAAAGTTATTGCAATATTTTTTATTATGAGCTAGTAATTATACATTGGAAAACATGGTCATTCTATATACAGTATAATTATTCTATGTACAGTATAAATTGGACTAAATGTAATGAACTACCCTCTACACACATTATACAACACATCTTCTTACGGGTATTGGAATAGGTGAAGACACTTTCCGCTGATTGCCAAATAAATTTTGAATGAACAGAGGTGCAATTTCATTGTTGTTCTTATAGACCTCCTTCATTTCATCTGACTTAATAACCGGCAAGCCCTTGTGAACAATAATCCTCACAATGAACAAGAGAATGTCTGTATTCTTATATTGAATTGCCAATTTTATCACATGAATGGCATCCTCATTGGTGATGATCTCCTTCAATTTATTCATTGCAATAGACCTCAACTCCTGAATATCGTAAGTCGTTGATGCAATTACCACCTTCAGGATTATCTCAGGTGTATCCAGTCCGCGAGTGTCCTGATCATGCATGTATCTGATGAGCTGCTTTACGGTTTCCACGTCTAAGTCATCAACGATAAGCTCATTACCTTTTGGTCTTAGATCCACCATTTTGGAGAACACAGAACTATGGAGCGCAAGCACTGTTTTGTCAAGGGAGAATTTTTGTCCCTTAATAATGAGGACCACATCTCTTTGGCTTTGACTTCTGCTGACAAGAGCACCCATTTTCAATAGACGAAAACACACTAAGATAACTTCGAGTAAAAGGGATCGGACGTTCTCTCTTTGGAGGTTTCAAGTTTAATGAATCTGTTGGACAAATGTGGGCCGTTTATGGCAGTGACAATTTTCAGCAATTAAAGGTAGGAACGAAGGGGGGGGGGTGACTAACATCTGAGGAGACCGTTGCGTCTATTCTCTACCCCGTGAGGTACCTGAGGGTTTAGGTAAAGTCTGGGCGGACTGAGTGACTTTCGCGTAAAGCGGAGGTATTCATAAGCATTTTATTGAATTGTCAAGATAGTTTTCCCTGACAATATGCAATTAGTCCAGTGAAAGAAGGTCTGAAATACATGGTTCTGCGAAACAGCCTGCTTTTTTGTGTAAAAATCAATTGTTGACTTATAATCAATATTCGGGGCTAATCAAGGTACTCACCCTCCATTAAGGGGTGAAAAAAATTGAAAATTACCCCCAAAAAAGTGTTTCTGAAATAACTCGAGAAATACTCGAGCTACGATGTGAAGCATAAAGAACAAAATTGTAGAGCGCAAAATTTTCTACAAAAAAGGTCCCGACCACTTCACCCCTATTTCGCGTCGTTCATCCCCCAGAGCCGTTCAAAAACTCGGGGTGAGAAAAATTTTAAAAAATATTCAAAAACAATTTTTTTTTAAATTTTCCGTCTTATTGAATGTTTAGAAAGGTTCAAGCTTCAAGTCTCATTTTTTTACCCCATTGGGAAGCAATTTTCACGGAATTACGACCTAAAATTCATTATAACTTTTTTTCCAATCGATGAATTTTTTTTTTTCATAAATTTTATTATAATATTTCCGACAATTTTTGTAGGAAACATTTTCATGTATCTCCTACAGGGATAAAGTTTAACGCAATTCTCTATTTCTACCCCTCCAGGTAGGCTCTATCGGAGAACCCCTGGTGAGAGAGAGAACAATGTGCCCTA
>NW_021680379.1:670513-672166 GCF_001412515.2 Diachasma alloeum | reverse complement strand
TTCACCCGGAGTGTTTGCGTTGGATTTTAATCCTTTATTTTTCCCCAAAACTGGGTGAAATTCATTTTTGAAAATCAATCAAAAATCCCTTAATGAAGACACCAGGAAAGTTCCTAGTGGAAATCAACCCCCAACCCTTGGGGTACATTGTGAAAAAAAACTTGACCCCAAGTGTTTGCCTTGAATGATAATTTTTTTTTTCACTTGGATTTTCAAAAATCAATTGAAAATCCCCGATTGAATTCACCGAGATATCTCCTCCCCCAATAGTCTTCCCCCATCCCTCAGCTACAAATAGAGAATATTTTTAATTGTATACGGCTGTGTTTTTTATTAATTTTTTAATTGAATAACGTGGGCGCGTACAGTGAACGACGATAGTGGGGGCCGTAGTCCCCCCACCACATCTCCCGCTACGTTCTCCCGCCAGTTTCATCGTCATAAATAAAATAACTCATTGTTCAGATATTTCCATCAGAAATTAATTAGGATTTGGGGAATAGGCGTATGGAGTATTCTGAATTTCGGAGTACTGTTGATTTTTATTAAATCTATCTTAATTTTCGAGAGAATAGAAGAAAAACTGTGGAGGAGAAAATTTTAATTTATTCAGTACACCTCAGTGATGTTACCCTCAAATTTAACATGAGAAATCTTATTTTCATACTGGTTACAAATCAAGGAAGAACTAACATACTTTAATTACCTCATTTTCTCGATGATTTTTTTTTCTCGATTATTTTTGGACGAGAAGATTGGCAATGGAAAAAAAAATTTCAACATTTTTGAAATAAAATCATTCATTGTTCAGATATTTGTACTTTCAATGAGAAATCAATTAGGATTTGGGAGAATTGACTTATGGAATATCATTAATTTCGGAGCACTGTTGATTTTGATTTTTTTTTTAATTTTCGAGCGTTTTTAGGAGTTAATGAAAAAAAAATGTAGAGGAGAAAATATTAATGTATTTTTTACCCCTCAGTGATATCAACCTCAAATTTAACATGAGCAATTTTAGTCTCCTAATGGTAGCAGACCGAGAAAAACTAATATATTTTAATTACCTCGTTTTTTCGAGGATTTTTGAGAACGAGAAAATTGTCAATGGAAAAAAAAATCAACATTTTTTAAATAAAAACACTCATTGTTTAGATATTTGCACTTTCAATCAGAAATTAATTAGGATTTGGGAGAATTGACGTATGGAGTATCATTAATTTCGTAGCACTGTTGATTTTGATTATATTTTTTTTTATTATTTTCGAGCGATTTTAGGAGAGAATGGAAAAAACTGGAGGAGAAAATTTTAGATGTTAATCTTAAATTTAACAATTTAAGTAAATAGCAATTTTTTGCAATTTTATGCTCCTGATGGTAGCAGAGCGAGAAAGAACTAACATAATTTAATTACCTCGTCTTCTGGATGATTTCTTACGATCACTGTTTTATTTTTGTATTTCACTCCCAATTTGTTACACAAATAATCCAAAATTATGAAACAGAGAATACACGCATTACAACTTCAAAACGTCTTCACTCTACTTTTCCACGTGTTGACGCTCTAACAGACTACACGGTGATGTCATGCGCAAGCGCATTGAGTCGGAGAGAGGCTCGTGTGCGTGCGAGCGGTGCCGACATAGGGCACAT